>NC_056741.1:1459705429-1459765429 GCF_019279795.1 Protopterus annectens
ATTACAATAAGATCAAGTATCTTTTTAAACAAATATGTCTGTGTATTAAATACTTGTTTAAAATTCTTCATTTAATCCTGGTTTTAGTAAAGTACCTAAAGTAGCAATCATCTTTGCACATGATTTAACATTTGATGTTTAGTCATTGGGTTCATATTATATGATCGAAAGCTAGAAATAGCAAACGATTTATTATCGAACCCAAATGCACAAAACCACAAAATGTTGAAGGAGCGGATTAGTTATTTTTTTTCCAGGGAAAAAATTTGCTGATCCAAAAAAAAATTGTACAGTCTACATAAAGTGGGGGGTCTATGCCACGCACCCCCCTCCCACTTTAAATATACCAACTCCGAGATCAGACCACAGTAAAGAAAACAGCACAGTCTGGAGGACAGCCCAGCAAATTTTTTTCCCAGGGGGAAAAAATTCGCTGATCTGTTCTTTCAATATTCTGTGATTTTGTGCATTTAAGTTTGATAAATGAGCGTTCACTATTTCTAGCATTTGATCATGTAATAGGAACCCTAGTCATTTTACTATAATTACCAGAAACTTAATCAATGCCAGTAACAAAGAACTTTGCAGTAGAAAGGCGTACCGACACATTCAACATCAGTCATATCAAGATAAACCACAGGCTTGGGTATTCCAAGGAGTGCTACTTCACAATAAACAGACACGGTTTCCAACTATATAGTGGACAGTTTTCATGCTACTTTGGGTAATGCATTAGATTCAATAAATATCTTTAAAAAATAAATAAATTCTGCCTTTATTGCTCTCCTATTTGCAACGTATGCATTCTGTTACTGGATCTTGAATGCATTTAAAACTGTAAGTTCCTGGTATTCTCATTATTCACCTAGCCTTGACATTAAAGCCTCAGACTGAAACACTGCAAAACAAGACAGACAGCAATGATTTTAAGTACAAGAGACCATTGAAATTGGTGTTCAGATTTCTCAGAATGGGTAGGGACTGACGCTCATTTCAGCAGCCTTCACCATTCTCTGCTGCTCCTTCTTTGCCTTGCCCTTGAAATGGCAGATTGATGCCCAGCCAGAGAAAAGTGCTAACTCACTTCTTACTGCTTTTCGGGCTGTAATGTCTCAACTTCTGCCATTCTGGGCTGTTCAGTGTTGGAACAAGGAAGCACCTCAGGGAATCAACTACAGAATTTGTACTGCACCGACCTGGCATGCACAGCCTCTGCATAATTATACCTTTGCTAAAAACAGTGATTAAAGGATTGAATCATTGTTTAAGAAACCTTTAAGAGAAAGGTTCAGTCAAGGAATTTTCTTAATGCTAAAGACAAGTGTACTTACACCTAAACTTATTGTCATACGCAGCACTACATTTAACAAAGACCCTGTCAGGTTATTGGTACAGGCAATTCTGATGTCTGAATCAAAATATTTATAGCAGTTATCTATGCACCACCCTTCCTCTATAAATACTTTTAATGTCAATCTTTCACATGTAACTGTAAACAAATATGTGAAACATTACAGGATTATTATTCTATGTGATCATTGATTAGCAAATACATTACAAACACTTTTCTGGGCTTAACTTTAGGTATCACTTTCTCAATTAGTCTGAGATGGAATTAGACCCGCCATGCTCAACCAACATTACTCCACGTTATATAACATTCAAACAAATATACCACACAATCTGTATATCATGCTCATACTCCATATCAGTCTAGTAACTACTGTCCTCTTACTTCTTATGAGTCTATTCATCAATGTGCTTTGAGATCAATGTAACAGTGTAAATAAACTATATTGAAAACAGCACGGAAGTCTTTAACAAAAGTACAGTGGATGAAAACTGTTGCATAACTCTCAATTTCTTAGTGCAAAAAATCTGAAGGAAAACTAAACTAATGGGGGGAACAAAGGCCCAAAAGTAAGGATAGGTTTGAAATATCACTCTAATAACTATAAAAAGTTTCTAGAATTATAGGATTTGTCTTAGCATACATTTTCTGTAGGATATGAAGTCCAAAACTCAAATGCATGTCATTATTTAGTGACTTCAATTCTCCATGACTTTCCAGAAAACCATAATTTTTATGAATAACAAACCAAAAATATGAGTCAAAATCTGGACATTCTGTGAATGTCTGGACATTTGACAGGTATGCAGTAACATCCATTCATCTTCTTTAGTTGTTTGTAGGGTTTAGTGTTAGTCTGAAGCATCTGACTACTTTGGGATTTCCCAAATATAAAATGTCTTCTTTAAGCTGGTGGCATTATTATTATTATTATTATTATTATTATTATTATTATTATCATTATTATTATTATTATCAAACTACGATTAGATGCCAGACAAACTGTAGCAGTCAAGGCTTTGCTCCCCAGGATAGAGTATGTACTGCCCATCATTTCCATATTCCCCCCAAAAAAGTTGATGGATGAGTGGATATCCTGCTGGCAGCTGATGGGCAGCTGAAAGTAAAATAAATAAATAAATAATAAGCTTTATTTGTTATTTATCTGCTGAGCAGCAGGAAACACCTTTGTAATGTACTCTACAAATGCCATTGAATGTGAGTGCTCATTAAAGCCATTATTACTCATAAATACATTCAGCAACACATTACTACATAACTACCCGCATCGTCTGCTCTTATATGTAGATTATTAGAAAGAGAACAAATCAATTCTCTCAGATGACCTGAAGCTATATATCTATATGCAGACCCCATACAAACTGTTTACTACTCAAAAAGCTTTCCAAAAGGCAGCACCTGATACTGGAATGTCATTTCTACAAAGACTAGGCAAATTGGTGATGTAATAATATCAACAGAAAAAAAAATAAATCTTACCTACAGAGTGAATAAAGACAGAACTGCTTCAAAAATGCCATCTTGACTTATATCCTTTATATCAGCAGTTGACTGTTGAAATGGTATTCCTACAAAGATTAGGCAAATGTGCAATGTGTTAATAACAAATGAAAAAAAAATCTTATCTATAGAGTGAATACAGATACCCCTGCTTCAGAAATGACATTTACATCCCATATTAACCCTTGTCCTGCATATATTTATACATTATGCAGCTCCATTTTTCCTTCTATAAGATTCAACATAAAAACTACAAATATATAATAATCTCCATCTATAATGCGCATAATTTGCTTAACTTGGTTTGCATAATTTAGTATTCATGTAAACTGTCAACATATATTACCTTTTGTACTTGGTTAAATGTTGCAAAGAATTCATTCTAGCATGTATTCTTCTTCTTATCCTACTTGTGCAGGTGCAGATAACTACTTACATTCTGCTGCTCAGGTTCAAGCAATTTGAAAAAGTTAAATGTCTAAATAATGTTACTTGTTTTCAATATGTCTCTACTTTGCTTAAATGGCTCATGTCAAAGCTTACCTGGTTAACAAAGTAGTAAACTAAAATAAACATAAGTAAAATAAAATAAAAGTAAAACACATACATAAAATGTTAAAAAATTCAAAGAAAAATAGTAACGGTGATTGGAAATTGCAGATATTATACTACCCTGGGATGCAGGAAAATATATAAAATAGAGGTAGATGCTGAAAATGTATAAAGCAATGCAACCGATTTAGCATGTTTACTAGGTAGATGCTGGTGCTGCGGTAGCATTGTCGCCTCACAGTTAGACGTTGCACGTTCGATTCTCAGTTAGAGCGTCTTCTGTGTGTCGACATACGTGAATAGGCGTTCCTTCATTGAAGGTTGTGCGTTAGGCCCGGCAAACCAGCACGTAAAAATCTACTGCCAATCATTAGCGGACCGGAGTTCCGCTGTTGTGACCCCTAACGGGAAAAGCCGAAAGACAGTTTTTACTAGGTAGATGCTAGCTAAATAAAATTCAAGTAGCTTGAGGTGAAATGGAGTACATGCATTTTGAAAATAATACTATACAAACCATGCTTGTTTGCATAAAATTATTTAAATCAGAAAATAAGAAAAGTGCCCATTAAAGTAAATCCCTAATATCCATATTCTATAAAATGTCTGGCTTAGACACTTCATGATGTCATGCTCTAGGAGATGTCT
This sequence comes from Protopterus annectens, assembly GCF_019279795.1. NCBI lineage: Eukaryota > Metazoa > Chordata > Ceratodontiformes > Protopteridae > Protopterus > Protopterus annectens. The sequence goes on from NC_056741.1 coordinate 1,459,709,499, forward strand.
GGCATAGACATTTCATGATGTCATGTTCTATGAGATGCCCAGCATAGACATTTCATGATATCATGAGTATGTAGATTAAGTAGACTACTGTTTAATGAGTAAATACTTACATTTTAAACTTTTAGACTGGGATGGTCCTGCCCTGTATATATATATATATATATATATATATATATATATATATATATATATATATATATATATATATATATATATATATATATATATATATATGATCACACTTTGTTGACTGGCCACTTAATCGACGCAGTTTACGCAAATCGAAACCGCAAAAAATTTTAAACATCAAAAAATATTAGACATTCAACATTTCCGGCCATGCCATACCTCCACGCCATTGCTACCATGGGTCAAAAAGGGGCAAGGTTTTGTCATTCGCATATTTGGAATTCGACGTTGGAGACATATGCATTTTGGCATTCGCGGAAGTCGTGCTGCCAATATCGAGATCGACGATATAAAGGTAACCATATATATATATATATATATATATATATATATATATATATATATATATATATATACTGAACATAAGAACAAACGAATATTAGTAGGCAAGCAATCATGGAGACCATAAGATGACTCCCCATTTATACACTCAAGCAGACAAACCCAAACGTTCTTGCTATCCTTGTCAAGCACTCAGTACTGCTTACCTCCTAAATTAGGTCTAGTGGTCATACCAACATAGTATGAAGCACACAGATCATACACAGCAAAATATACCAAATGTTTGGTATTACAATCAGCAGACAGCTCAAGCACAAACAGCCATCCACTCAAGAGATGTGTAAATAAATTATCAGTCCTAACAAAGCTGCAAACATTACACACCCCACACCGATATGTCCTAACACATCTATCTCCAGCTGCTTCTATACTTAATTTATCAGGAGCAACAGGTTTATAACAAACATCCTCTTAAAAGATGTATAATTCTTGAAAACAAACTGGGGTTCACGGTCTAAAACATTTCTATACTTAGGGTCTGACAACAGAGTTTTCCAATGCTTTCTAATGATCTGGCATACAGTGTTAACATCAGTCGAGTACATAATAGACATCCTGAGATGACTGCACCCAGAACCCTCATCACTCACCGCCGTATAACTCACATCAAAATATGGTCTAGCTCTATCATGCCTATGAGCGACAACATCATTCTGTATTCATACAATATCTAAATCAGAGTAGCCCTGTTGCTTGCACTCCTTAGTCAGAACATCAAAGGAGGTGTGCGTATCACTGTCCCTAGTATGCAACTTTGCTGTTTTAGAGATTGCATAAAGGAACACATCTATGCAATTAGTAAAGGTGATAGTAAGAACCACTAGCTATGCATGTTGTTAAAGATAGAGGTTGACATACCTTCAAATGTATGATTTTAGAGAGATGCAAGGTCTCTGTAAGAAGAGGGGATGTTAAGACTTACATTGAATGTTCAGAGGTTAAATGGATCTACACACTTGCTGCAAACAGGGGTATGGGGCTCAGTGGCAACATCCCTTTAAAACCAGCCCTGAGATCTAGGGCTTTGAAGCACTGATTGGCTTTGAGTTAATTGTTTTTAACTTGTTTTAGTATAAATGATGTGTGTTCCATATGAGGCATTAGATCTGAAGAAGCAGCTGTGTTGCAAAAGCACTCATCTCCATTATTCATTTATTTTAATAAAAGTGTTTCTGCCAGTACTGAATTTTATTTAATACAATTTTGTCTGCTAATATATTGGCTATATCCTTGGGATCAGAGTATGTGATATTGTTAAGGATAAGCTCAGTGTATTGCTGGACATTAGTTCTTCATTTTTTGACAAAAAATAAAGATTTGTATATTTCATTGATATCCTTAAGTTTGTATTCTGCTTTACATTTTCTAATAGTGTTCCTAAGTTCCTTGATGGCATGTTTCAGTGAAACCTTGAAGTAGTAGTGGGAATTTCTTACAAGCTATCAAAATTTTCCTTCTTTTCATATACTATTTATTTATATAGGAGTTCCACCAGAGAGGTTTGCTATTATATTTAAGATGCATGAGTAAAGATTCTGTGCAGATGTTTAGGTGTATGTGTTGGTCAGAGGGAAATGTGACACCCCTCTTAGTTGGGTCTATCTGCAAGGGGTTGTTGGAGATTTTGTATATGCCTTCTACAAGATGGACAATGCTTGCCCTGGAGAAGTCCCTAAAGATGGCCTCATTTCTTGATGGGCTATTGCAGCTAGGCTTGACAGAGAAGGTGACCAATTTGTAGTCAGATTAAACCAAGTATGAGAAGATGTGGGATGTCCCTCAGGTATGCTGTAATGCAATGCATTTGCTGTAGAAACTTGATTGAATTCTTAGACTGTGTGAGGATTACACGTTTACTCCTAACCAAGCAAATTCTATGGAGTAGACCATATCTTAAGTGCAGGAATGTATTTTTCTCATTATTTTCAGGAATTAAACTATCCATTAAAAGGAAGCCGCAGTGGTACAGCGGTAGCATTGTTGCCTCACAGCAAGAGGTTCTCCTGTTCGATTCTTGACTGGAGTGTCTTCTGTGTGGAGTCTGCATGTCCTCCTCATGGTGGAATGGCCTCGGAAAGACATGCGTGAATGGGAGTGCCTTCGCTGAAGGTTGGGAGTCAGGCTGGCAACTTGGCACCATAAAAATATACTGCCAATCATTAGCAGACCGGAGTTCGAAAAGACAAACAAACTATCCATTAAAAGCCATAAGGATATGACTATATATACCCAATTATTGTTTAGACTGTCATCTGTACCATCTATTAAGAGAACGGAGTATAGCTTATTATGCTCATGTGAAGGTCATTCTGGTAGCCTAGAATGTTCTGAGGAAGCACTGTGTGTAGCACATCCCATGTGACTGTGGTAGTATGATGTACAGGAGGTTTGGCTGGACTATACAAAAGCCACATTTCTTCTGATTTCACACCCCATTTTGCAACTGGCCCACCTGGCCAAAGTAATGATGCAAACAAGCAGGGGAAGGCTGGGATGTAAAGTGTTTTAATACTTTTTTTTTTTAATTCATATGAGCCCTGTTCTTTTAACACGTGTCTACATGCAAAGCCAAAGATTAATTATTTTGAGAATGCAGTTGTTATGGATGCTGAATTATTACTAGGCAAGTTCAAGTCAGTCAGCTCTACCTATTATGAAGGTATGTTGTGTCTTTCGGCTTTTCCCGGTTAGGGGTCGCCACAGCTGGACTCCGGTCCGCTAATGATTGGCAGTAGATTTTTACGTGCCAAGTTGCCGGCCCTGATGCACAACCTTCAACGAAGGTGCACCCATTCATGGATTTCTCCACACAGAAGACACTCTAGCTGAGAATCGAACAGGGCAATGTCTTACTGTGAGGCGACAACGCTACCACAGCATTATGAAGGTATACATTATGTGAAGTAAAGGGATAATAGTGCACAGTACAGACACCATGTGAATAGTTATACCATACAGTTCCTTTTGTACAGTTATGTACCTGTCAGCCCAGTACAAAGAATTCAACAAAAGAGTCATCACAGGAAACCCAGGAAAACACTATGTTGTGCAATCATAAACACTTCACATTTTGTCAGGCAATGACATAAGGGTATGCAGTATCAGGTGATATACAATGCAGATAGCTGTAATGTTTAAATAAGTAATGATGCCTGGCAAGGCATTTGTTATTGTCGAAATAACACCTCTCTCTATCTCTCTTAATTAACTTCTATTACTCTCTTACATGTGCCCTCATTCACACATGGAAATGGAAACACACACACATACATATACTTTTCTTTTTTATTTTACTTAGTTTTTATTTTAATTTTATGCTCACTAAACAGCAAAGTGCTGCTTAATGAGCATAAACATAAAAATGGTGGTCATTTGCATTTTAATTGTCTGCATTTCACAGAAGCTTAATACACTGCTCTGAAGTAGAAGACTTATTTTTAGTGGGCATTACCTGTACATTAATGCCCTGCTGAAGAATGTTCGCTCTCCAGTCATGGTTCAGTGTACAGATTACCCATTCTCTAACAGACAATGTATTAAAAAACATATAGAGCTACAATATGTACACATCTGGCACATGGTGGTACACTATGGACATTTAAGATACAATGCCCCTTTAAACAGCTATTATGTGCATAAGTTGCCTGTAATGGCAATGTCCACCAGGACATGTGAACAGTATATCTACCATCTTGGTGCAGAATCATACTGTGTCATCTAAGGAAAAGTACATACTGACAACAGAAACCACACTGCAAAAAGTATACCTTAGAGACAGCATGACATTACATATGATTTAAACAAAAGTACCGTATTGTAGGTGGTTACTCACAAGCTCTGTTTAATATTTTCCAGACCAATGTATTCCTTTCTCACTAACTGTTTGCACATGAATGAAACAGACATGGTCATTTACATGTTGCAGATGAGATACCCTTATACAGAACCACATTTGTAACTCTTTTTGATGTATTGGAATTGTACCAGTGTTAAAATACTACAAAAAAGTGAAACACCATTGCAGTATATGTATTGCAGATAAGCACATGGATTTGATAACGCAAAGACAATACCACTGCAAAAATGGCTGAGCAGGCTGTGAGATAGCAGATTATATGTATGTTTACATAGTTATTTATTTATGTATTTGACATTTGGTTACAAGGAAAGCCAACTGCGTAGGAAACCCATTTTCATCAAAAACCTGGGGAGAAAAGCTCCATTCAAATGAACAACAAGAAATAACAATTTACATAGATAATTACAAAGCATGAAACATGAGATAAGAAATAAACATTTGCATAATTAACAAAAGAGTGTAAAACAAGGCTGGTATACAGGTGAAACCAAAGAGCCATATATCCACATTTATCACAAAACACTTATCAAGCATACATTTGTTTTTCAAAGAACATTAAGAAATTATAAAACAATATATGTCAGATAATGTGTTTCACATGGAAGGTAAAGATGCGCCATAAAGGAAATGTAATATACTGTTTTACCAGAAAACAAAAGCTAAATAACTGGTAAGGTTATATGAGTATCTTACTGGGATACTCACATATAAAAGGTTGTTGCAGAAAAGAAAGTAGTTAGAATAGATGGTAGGCGAGGTAATAATGAACAGTGAAGGGAAAGATGAAGAAACTAAGTTAGATAATCAATAGTGGATGACACATGGGTGTGACAGAGGGGAGTAGATCATAGGATCATAGAAAATTATTAGGCTAATGGCCCTAGGACCCTTACAAGCCTAGTCAAGTTTTGCCCTTGTTTCCATGATAAGCACTTATTGCCCCTATCCAAGAGAAGCACATGTAGAACTGCCAGGGTAAATTTATGGTTACCCATCCAATCATCCAGATTGCACTTAAAGAGGGCTAAAAAGGTGCTCTGCTTGACATGAAGTGGGAGTCTGTTCCATGGGTGCTGTAACCACTGGGACATAAACCTATCCCCCAGCAGGTTCTATTAATGTCACATACCAGGTTAAGGTCTTTAGAGGGAGTAACCTGTGAGCCATTGGACTTAAAGATATGCAGCATTTCCAATAAAGCAGAGTCAGAAATCAGCTTATATGCAAGGCAGAGATTGCCTCTGAGTGGTCTGTATGAAACAGAGTAACGTGATAGTGATTTCATCTGATCCACATAGGACAGATGCTGAATATCTTGAATTCTCCTTGTGAGGAACTTATGTGTTCTCTCCAGCTGTTGCAGATGCTTGGAAAGGTACATAACATAAGGGGAGCTGTACTCAATTATTGGTCTGCTGAGGGAAGCGTACAGGGAGGTTACAACGTCTTTCTTTTCTGGAGGCAATGCCCTTACTTATGAGATGAGCAATATAGAAGGCCCTTCTTACCACTGTGGAGGCAGGGTGATCAAAGGTAAGGTTACTGTCAACCTGTGGGCCCAGGTCTCTTACCAATGAGTGCATACTTAGGGTGTTTCTAATGATGTGGTTGTTAGCAGGAAGATCACTCTTACCGAAAGGGATGATAATACACTTCTTTTGCACCGAGTTAAAGCTGTGACTTTGGCACAAATCATTTGCATGCATAACACCCACTTGTAGGATGTAGACATAATTTGTTGATTCTACGACTGCTCCCAGTTTGCAGTTATCAGCAAACTTTGTCAATCACAGACCTTTAGTTTTTGCTTGTATTTCAGAGATATAGATTCTGAACAGTAGTGGTCCCAGGACTGATACCTGTGGAACATCACTGGTTACTCATCTGCTGTTGGAGGTGTATTCCCCTATTTTGACTGTATGGGTTCTATTAGTGAGCCACTTATTGACCCACCTAACAATACAAGGGCTGATAGCTAGCTGTTTGTCAATAATGCCTGAGTGGGGGGTAGTGTTAAAAGCCTTTGTCAAGTCCAGGTAGGCTGTATTCACAGTTTTCCCCTCATCCAGGATTCCAGTGACTGTGTGATAAATGTGTTTTTTTTATTTTTTGGGCAGGTACAGAAGAGGAGTTTTAGAGTTTCTTATGTACTTGAAGGCAACCACCACTTTTCTAAGGTTTACTTCTGTTATCTCATATGAGAGAATAAACTTTTTGAATGTTCCAGTAAATATTGAAAAAGGGAGCATATATACATGCTTGTACAGAAAGGAATGTTATGTTAACTATCTTTTAAGCAGAGGACGTATGCACCCTACCTATGTGTTTGATAATGTCATTAGGAATCAGGTTTTTAGAGCATCTAAGTTGAACGTTAGGGATGCAGATTTCCATCAACAATTGAACAGTACGAGGAATGATTTACTGGCCAGAGGCTATGGGGAGAGAGATGTACAGAAGCAAATACAAGAAGTACTTAGTTTGCAACATACTAAGGCTAGACCTTATTATTTGGATAAATGGTCTAAGGAAAAAGAGACCATTGGTGATAAGCCTAAGTTAAAGGTGCCATTAAACTTCTCTAGTGATGGCGGGTCGTATATGAACATTATATGTAAACACTGGAGGATATTGACCACTGAGAAGGTGGTCACAAAATGGATAGAGAATGAACCTATATTTTTGTTCAGAAATCAAAAGTCTTTGAAGAGATACTTATGTGCACCCAGAGAAGAGAAAACACCTATGGGTGGTATGGGGACTAATTTTTGTGGCAAATGCTTATACTATGGGTATATAGATATAAGCAATGAATTTTTACATCCAGATCAGGACCAGTTATATAAATTTAAAGCACAAGTTGCATGTGATACACAGCATTTAGTGTATCTCGCTCACTGTGTAGTATGCAATAAATTTTATATTGGGAAAACAGACAGTACACTCAAGGAGAGGGTTTGAGAACACATTAATGACATAGGCAAACAAAGCAGAAGTAATGCCCTGGCCAAACATGTTGTGAATACTAACAACCAACATAAATTTAGGTTTATAGCCATTGCTAAAAATTTTGTGAGCAAAAGGTGGGGGGACATACGTAATAAAACAGAGGAACTGGAAGCTAGATGGATAGTCTTATTCAGAGCTGACACAGGACATGGTCTCAATGAACAAATACCACTGAGACCAAAGTTAAAGGCCAGACCTCTGCGTAGGTAAAGTAGTTGTTTTCAAGAATATGTATTTTACCAATGTTTTTATAGTGCACAAAGTATATAAGAAATATTTTATGATTACATTTTTATGATTCTCTTTGAATATTTAGTTATTTTGTGGTTACCATATAGCTTTAATATTTTATAGTAATGGAGTGTATATACAGAACCCACATGGTTAGAATTGCTGGAGCCATGTCAGACTCCAAACCAGTTACAAGTGGCGTCCCACAAGGCTCAGTCCTGGGACCTCTCTTGTTTGGTATATATTCCAGCCGACACAAGCATCCTCCAAAAGGGGCTCATAGAAACAGACAACTGGTGCCAGAGCCATGGCCTCAAGCTAAATGACAAAAAGTGTATAGTCATCCCCTTTGGCAAAAACAAAGTGCCCACAAATTACCACATAGGTGATAATCCATTAAGTACAGAAGAAGTCATTAGGGACCTGGGGACCCAAGTTGATAGCAATCTCTCATTTGACAACAAAGTGGTTAGAAAAACATTTTATATAGCCCACCTAATCATGAAGGGATTCACATCTAGATTAGGGAGGTTATTCTTTACTCATCCCTCATCAGGCCCATAATCGAGTACAATGCCCCTTTGGGATGTACCTTACCAAACACCTGCAGCAACTGGAAAGACCCCAAAGTACCTCACCAAGAGGATCAAAGGGCTCAAACAGATGCGTTAAAGAAACTCCAGCTCTACTCAGTGGCATAACTGCTCAGAGGTGACCTGTACCGAGACTTGAACCTCAGCACTGAAATAAATAGGACATGCTGGAGGGACAGATTCATAACCCAGAGGCTCCACTATGGATAAAAATCCCAGTCCAGGTTAGGCAGAGTCCTCATTGACTCTCTTCAAGAGGAATCTTGATGAGTGGATGGGAGATCATAGGTTTACGGTATCACTTCTGTGTCACTGTTAGACAGAGGCACAGTATACTGGGCATAGCAAAATTAATTTAAAATAATTGCCCTAGGGCAGATAGCCTAGTATGAACCTATGAACCTATGAACCTATAGATATGTGATGTATTGTTGTCATGTGATGCATTAAGCAATGTTTAAAAGTATGACTAGTTTCAGTTTGTTTTTATTCACCTGAAGAAGCAGATGTGAAAGCACTTGTGCCTGATTAAAGCTTTATAACCTGGAGCCTATCTTGTGTCCTCCTGTTCTTTTTGGATAGTTTTAAATGATCATATATTTGTTGTTTTGATAAGTTGTAAATAGGGAATATATAAGTTCTGAATTATCTTTAATACTTGCCTAATACCATGTGTTAATCTAGAAATTTTGGTAAGACACATAACCCAGATAAAAGTTTAATTGCAGTTTTCTGACATTTAAATATAACTAATGGAAAATTTTGAAATTTGAAATATATAGTAACCTCTTGAAACCTAGTATACCCTTTGACATTTTTGAAAGAGAAGTTTATATCAACTTATTTGAATAAATAATTAACAAAATGTAGTAGCAATAGCAAGTGTAAAAGAAGAAGATAAGGGTTGGTTGAGGGTAGCTTTTATGATTATATCATCAAAGCTGGAATTAAAAATTCCATGTTGTATCCTGTATATAGTTTTATAATAAGACACTACTATAGATCGGAAAATAAATATTTCAGCAGCAGCAAAAAAAAAGTAAATGATTATATTAATACTATTAATCTAACAGATATATATGATATAAGAGATGTGAATTCTTTAAACTTTACATATTACTCATATATTGGGACACGGGCAGTTATAGATAAGGTATTTACATCTGATAAAATATTCTCTAAAGTACAAGATGTCTCAATAATAGCATGCCTGTCCAGCCTACCCCAATCTGTTACATGGTTTCAAACTATTCTCTAACTTTGTCCCTACGAACATGGTAGTACCTCAAGATCCTGTCCTTAGTTCAATCTTTTTTAGTATTTTCATTAACAGCATACACAAAGATGCCCAGTATGCAGATGATGCTACCCTCATCTGTTAAGCCAATGCCCTCAACGTGTTGTAGAAAGGTATCCAGACAAACTCCCACTACAATTGATAACAGATCATTAAAAAACAACAATTCCTCAGTCCCAATATATAACTAAGTTAAAATTATTAGTCCAGGTGAACTGAAATTTTACTCTATGAACATACACCTACTGAACAAGTTTCCCAAGTCAAACTTATTGGGATTACCACTGACTACAAACTCCACTTTGATAAACATGTTGATTATATCACCTCCAAAACTCAGAAACAAGACATTGGTATATGTTCATAAGAAGTGCTAGGCTAGAAATCCCTGTGAGCCATTTTAAGCCTAGCCAATTTCCCTCAGAGGTGAGAACCAAAGCCTGTACCTTGTGTCCATGTGTTAAACACCTTAACCATTATGACCCCTAAACACTACATTTGATTTCTCCCAGTCTTCAATGGTTTTCCTACCACCATGCAAGCCTACAATCAACTTCTATTTCCTCTCTAACCACAAGCTTAAAATCTCCTGGCTTGCTCCTGGCAGATTAAGGTCTCCCTTGATTATGTCCATCTTCCTCTCACCCAGTTCCTTAATTGTCTCCAACAAGTTTTCATTCTTCTCCTTCAGCAAGTGTTTGGGCCAACAAATACACACACACACACACACACACACACACACACACACACACACACACACACACACACACACACACACACACACACATGCACTGATGCCCTTAAAATTGTCCCGAAGACATTAAAACTTCATAAAGGAAAGCATAAATGCAGCCCCACCAAGTCAACAAAATCCGTCATATAAAACAATATTAAAATAAATACAATCTTACATGAATGCTTTCTAGCATACACAAGCAAATACATAACAACCAGTGTGAATTAAATGCATAAAACTAAATAATTCAGTCAATCCAGAAATCAACATCAAAGCATGAACATATTTCTGAGTAACAATTGACTACAATAAAACTATAACAAAGCACACTGTACAATGGAGAAAAGAAATGCTGTTGTGGCATGCGTCCTTATGACTAATCAATAATAAACATCTTGGAAAAAATTACATGTTACCAATATCCTATTGAGGTGTACTGTCAGAATATTCACTGAAGGGGGCGGAGCCTAATGCCTAACTGATAGCAACAAGTTTTTTAGCTCCTTATATTTATACTAGAAATAACAGGAAAATTTTATTTTTACTAAGTAATTTTTGACAAATCTGATATGTGAAACTGCTAACAATAGAATTACCAACTTTGGAGAAGAAAATCCGAAATTTTCCTGTCAAAAAAACCTGAAGACTAACTAAGCCGTCTAGTAATGAGTAACTCTAAGAATTCTCACTCAGACTCTTCTCTGAAGAAAGAAATCCAACTGATATCAACTACTCTTCAAGACTTATCTCTGAAGATGGACAGGTTTACTGAAAACCTAGAAAACCTTAAAGATAGTTGCCAAAAACAAACTGAAGTCTTTAAGGAAATTCTGCAGCAGCACCAATTAAAAATAACTGACATTGAGTCATCTCTAAATGATATTGATGGAAGGCTAAAAGAAGAAGAGCTTCATAGTGAATTTCTTTTACAACAAAATACTTGGCTAATAAATAAAATAGATGATATGGAGAATAGGGAAAGAAGAACAACCATAAGAATTTTTGGAGTCCCGGAGAAGACCGAGGGGGAAGACATAATTTCATTCTTGAACTCATGGCTACCTGAAATCTTAGGGCTGAAAGAAGGCTTGTCTTATGGAATCGAAAGAGCACACAGAGCCATCGGAAAACCACTTTCTGCCTCAACTAAATCTTTTCCAAGATCTATAGTGGTTAAATTTCTGTCATTTATGGACAAAGAACTGATATTGAGAACTGCATGGAGAAAAAACCCAGTCATTTACAAGCTATCCCAAATAAGATTTGATAATGACTATTCACCAAAACTATTGGAACTAAGAAAGAAAACATGGCCCTTAGTGAAATTCTTAAAACAAAACAAAATAAAGGCACAGCTTGCATATCCTGCCAAAATTAGAATTCAGCATAGTAATGACATGAGATCATTCAACACCATTGAAGAAGCCACTTCCTTCATTAAAAACAACAATATAATCCTACTACCAGATGAAATGGACTGGTCAAATTCAACCTCGTTAAAGAGAACCTCGGGAAAAAACACTTGGACTGATGTGAGGAAAAAAAAAAAAACTGATGTTAAGAACATTGATGAATCAATTTCTCTCAAAGCATTAACTAAGGTATGATTCTTATACATAGCCTTAATTTCATTACACTTCAGTTACATAATTAGATTTCTCTTTATTTAGGAAGTATCATAATCTGTATGTTAACATATTAATATGGTTGTGGTTTGATAGAATCTTCAGATGCTGGAGTTGTGTGTTTTTTTTTTTTGTTTGTTCCAGCTTTCTTTAGTTAAACTCTCACAAGAGTATTAGCATTTAAATGAAAGGCCACTATTATTATAAAGTTATTAACATATTGATTAATAGTTACTGTGCAAAATTTTATTAAATTAAATCCAATTCTTTATAGTCTGTCTAAAAAAAAAAAAAAAAAAAAAAAAAAAGGGCATTCCTTGAATATTTCTTCAGGAATATGTGAGAGCGTTGTATAGAGTAAGAAGGAAGTGAATGGTAAGAAAAAAAGGCAGAAAATCGCCTTCTAGCGTTTTAACATTCTAATTGTCAGTTGGAGACTATTATTGCTTCAAAGTATACCCTCGAGCTTTCTAGTCAGTTTTTTTTTCCTCATATCTTCACTAACATAGCCCAGCATTCCATTATAAGTTAAGAAACATGTCTATAAGCTGAGGCTTGTAGAACACTGCATTAGTTTTGCGAGTGGTGCGCTTCGCGCACATTTGCAGAGTCTTTTTTGTCAGTTAGAACATTCAACGAAAATACTAACTGTGACCTGACTTCTTAGCCCCTTTATGTTTTAATCTGTTCTCCAGAAGCTGAGTAGTTCAAGAATTGAGTAGGTTTTAGCAAAAGTACGAACAGGTAAATGTATAACATATAAAGAAAAAGTATGCTACGCATGTTTAAAATAAAGGGAAAAAATATATATATATAAATAAATAAATAAAAAAGCCCATTTAGTTACTTTCTTCTTGTTGGGAAATACCAAAAGTGTGGCAGTGTAGTTAACTAATGCAAGCAAATACATAAATTCAGTTTTCAACTGCGCTATGTCTGTTAAAAGTGAAATAAATCCCAACTAATCACTGCAGTGGAACTGCCAGATTGTATCCATGATTAATTACTGACTGTAGCTCAGGGTTTGATTTTGATAGCTCCCATTTTCTTACTGTGTGACTCTGAACTTCATATTTAGACTGCGTTTGGGTCATCCATGTAAAAGGGCATTTTAGGTCAGGTAAGCTTACCCACTTATCAATTAAAAAATGCCTATAAATACAGTACCTGACAGGAATGATACATGCATACTTCTGCATACTCCGCTTTTAGATGCCTACGAGCATCCAAATGAAGTAATGATCAGTGGGTAGTATATCACCTCTTTACCTGTTTTTTTTGTCTCTCATATGGGCAATTTAATTTCCTTTTCAGCTTAATAACCTAGAGCAAGCTAATTGGTGAGAGTTTTATCAGTTTTGGCAGTTAGTGCTAATTTTAGCAATGACTGAATCTGCTTTGTTTGTAACCTATACTACTTGTATTTAGTAAATAGTATTAGTATCGTGAGCTGTATAATGGACTAGCATTAACCTGCAGCAATGTGGAACTGACTTTGTTATTTTGGTATTTTGGCGAAATTTCACTTACACGGTCCTTAAAATTGAATTAGTAAAACACCAATAATATAAAATAAAGCTATAATCAAAACATCCTGCAATTGGGAAACATGTCTATTTACGTAACAATATTTGATGTGTGCATTCTCTGCAGTTATAAGTGCAGTGCTAACTTCTATGTATAAATTGTATTATTTTTGAAGATAAGCACAATCTGCTGTATTTACCCTTCACCTTAACAGTTAATAGGTACACCACTATGCCATAAATGCTCACAGTGATACCTAATGATACAGTAATATCAACAGTTTTTTTTTTTTTTTTTTTTTTTTCCCCGTTTATGTCACAGATGGGGGAAAAACAGGAAAGGAAACATGGTAGGGTCAATTGTAATTTATGTGCACATTATACATTTTTTTGGGAGACACTATGACACATTCATGAGCTGCTCTTATAAAGTTTTAGAGAAATGTTTACATAAACAGTGCACTATGTATGTATTTGGGTCTCTCTTCATTTGTTGAGCTTGTGTTTTGTTGGGTGTTAGTTGGTTGAGATGGACTTCTTGAAAGTATGAGATTTGGCTTTCATTTATTGGAAACAGTAACAGTGTTATGTATGGTGTGGGATGGTAATGTGCAAGTCTGTAGTAATAACATACCTCCTCACACCATTCCTGATCGAAGTGTTAGCAGATTTTATTCTAGGTATAGTAATAAGCAGGATATAGTCAACCACTACACAGCATTTTAGATTTAAGGGCATTTCAATAATGATCAGTAAATCTATGCTTGTCTCACTGCAAGGCAATATTGGAGTTGCTATATATAATTACTTTAGTTTTATACAAATTACTAGAGAATATTAGTAGTTTTAAAATAGTAGGTTTATTAGTGTTTAGTTATTTAACGGGTTTAGGGGTTGAGGTGCTTTTACCCTCAACGTAGTGTTCTTGACTGTTTTGACATTGGATTGGACATGGGTTTGATGAATGAGGTGAGACCCATGTATTCATGTATTTATGTATTCATGGTTTCTTTGTGACATACACATGTTATTTCAAATCATTAACTGTATTACGATGTGTTACAACAAGTATTGAAAAATCTTGAGTCCTGTTACTGAATATTCAACAACCCCAAGTCTGAAATATTGTGTACTCCCATCACACTCCTAAGAAACTTCATAAATAATATAGTTAAATGATATAGGTACTCTTCACTAATTGCTGTAAGATTTAGTGATAAGAATTAATATTCATTCACAATATTCATACACCTTTTGATGGGCCACTTAATCTACTAATAAGGTTAATAAGGGCAGTAAATAGGCATCTCCCAGCAGTAACAAAGTACCAACCCTTTCAAGAGTGCTCACACAAATTCTCAATTATATTGCGCACATTTTTAGGTAACCCATTAAGATTATTTAACATTTATGTGTGTTTATATGTGAAAATGTTTTGGTGTAGATATAGGAGTATATTTATACATATGTACACAGAGAGGCTATATAGAATTTACTTAGTATAGTAATTAAGGAAGAATTAAAAAAGTGGACTAGTCCTTATAAGATAGCAATACTATCTGTCACACTAATAACCTGTTTAAAATGTGAAGCTCAACAAAATAAATGCAAATATAATCTAAATGTCTATATTATTATACATTTTATCTCTGTTAAGAGAAGGTCAACTGTCATACTTCATGTAACATAACCACATCTATGGAGGGCAGATAAGCTGAAATATTTACTCCAGCTGTAATAGACATCTACTTAGAACAGTCATTAAAAAAGTAACATTAACTCTAGTATAAGTACAAACTTCTAGTAAAAGATTAATTACTTTATTGAGCTGATTTCTCAAGGAACATAGTACTAATACATGATACACTCTTTCATCAAATATTAATATTTTAAGATATCTTCAGGATCCAATTAAAGGAGCTCAACTTTGAATATCCTTTTCCATGCGATTGTCGACGTTGAGGGAAAATCTGTTTGATCTTAT
Organism: Protopterus annectens; assembly: GCF_019279795.1. NCBI lineage: Eukaryota > Metazoa > Chordata > Ceratodontiformes > Protopteridae > Protopterus > Protopterus annectens. The sequence continues at coordinate 1,459,724,890 of NC_056741.1, forward strand.
CAGATCAATCAGATTAGAAGGGCTGTGCACTTCATGTTTGTGGAACTATGTAGTAAAGTTATTTTTCAGTCAATTAAAGTATGTTGTTACAATATTTTTCACTTTTTATTTTTTTCAGTGGCCCAAACTGAAACATTTGTTAAACTATCAAAGAAACAGTTTTGTTCATTTCAGTGTTCTTCTTAGAGAAAAGAGGGGAAAATTAACATATATGTTTTCACAAGTCCTCATAAATATTAGTTCTTTACCAATGTATTCTTTTAAAATTATAATATAATATCCTATAGAAATGACAGACATAACATTGTTGTCTTTAAATGTCAATGGCTTAAATAATACTATAAAAAGATCAAATTTACTACGATATCTAAAATTACAAAGAGCACAAGTTATATTTCTACAGGAATCCCACTTTAAAACTGATGACAACTTCACCTGGATACCTAATAACTACTTAATTCTTTCTCACTCCTCATATAAAAAAAACTAGGGGAGCTTTAATTTTATGGAAGAAAAGTGTAACTAACCCTCAAATTATTTACAACTATGAGGATAAAGAAGGGTTACTTTCAATTGCAATAATAAAATTTCAGAATAGAATTTGGACACTGGTAAATGTGTATTGGATTCCTGGAATAGGACTATCTACAGTTAAAAAGCAGATAGAGCTAATTAATAGGGTAAATAAAGGCATTCTAATAGTAGGAGGAGACTTTAACTGTATTCTAGATAGTTCTGAGACAACCAACAAGAGGAACCTACGTCTCTCTTCCACAGGTAAATACCTTAAGAAATGGACAGAAAACTTAAAATTAATTGATACATTTAGTTTCAAAGAAACTAACTCATTATTATACTCACATAGTGATTATCGTTTTAATACTAAAACAAGAATAGATAAAATTTTTATATCCCCAGACTTAAATAGGAAGATAATAAAATTTTCTATCATCCCATGCCCACTCTCTGATCACAATGCCCTAATCCTTAAATTACAAATAGATTTTAAAAGACTAAATTTTGCCTCAAGAATACCAACTTACATTACTAAATTAAAACAATTTAAACCATGGCTAGACTCAGAAATTCAATATTTTTTAGAAATAAATTCTACTGATGATCTAATGAATATAATAATATGGGACACTCTAAAGGCCTTCTTATATGGTAGGATCATATCTTGGTTTAAAAACAAAACAAAAGAATGGGAATCAGAATTGCACAGTATCCAAAAACAAATAACAGAAATTAATACAAATACTTTTGACGGAAAGAATTCCCAGGTAATAAAAAAAGAAATTGAAGATTTAAATAGAAAATATAATGAAATTTTAACTCATAAGACAAATTTGGCTTTGGAAAAACTAAAATGTAGTTCACTCTCAACATCTCCAAAACACTTACATAACTTAGCAATGAGAATAAAGAAGAAAAATATAGAAAACAATATTACAAATATTGTACATGAAGGAAAAGGTAATAAAAAAGTATCAGACATAAATGATATCCTAGAAGCTTTTAAATTTCATTATACTAATCATTTTGGAAACAATAAAGACAATACTATTTTAATAGAGTCAAAAATTAGCAATCCTATAATAAATAGATTACCTGAAAAATTAAAAACTGATATTGAAAAACGCATTTCCCTTAAGGAAATAAATGACAAATTTAAGGAGAGTAAGAATAATAAAGCCCCAGGAATGGATGGAATAATAATGGAATTATACAAGATATTTCCAAATTCTGCAATTTCTTTACTTCATAAGTCTCTAAATGAAATTCAAGCTCAAAATATAATTCCACCTTCCTGGCGATATTCATTAATTACCCCAATAAAAAAAGAGAACAAGGACTCCTCCCATTGTAGCTCTTATAGACCGATTTCTACTTAATAACGATTACAAATTGTTTATGTCTATATTAGTCAATAGAATTAAAAAATCCTTGACTCAAATCATAAATGAGGACCAAACAGGCTTCATCTATGGCAGACATGCTTATGACAATATACAAAGAATCCTAACCATTATTGAAATATTAAATAGAGATAATATAGAGGCTCTCATAATCATGCTAGATATAGAAAAATCATTTGATTCAGTGAATTGGGACTACTTATTTAGAATTCTAGAACTTTTTGAGTTTCCCCTAAATTTTATTAATATGATAAAGAATATATATAAAGATAATTTGGCCTATGTTAAATTAGGTCCATTTACATCAGAAGCTTTCAAAATAACTAAAGGCACTAAACAAGGTTGTCCTATGTCTCCCATTCTTTTTGCCTTATCAATAGAGCTATTTGCAATTACAATACGCAGTGACTCAAAAATTGAAGGCTTAAGTATTCATAATAAATTTAACTCCAAGGTTATGTTGTTTGCCGATGATATACTACTAACTTTATCACCAAATAATGAATCTCTTCATGAACTAGAAATGCAAGTGGAAAATTTTTTTCTAAATTCTGGCCTTTGTTTTAATAAATCTAAATCAAAACATATTTTATTTAACAAAAAGGGGGACTTTCACTTGAGTAGATATCATATACTTGGAGAAAAAGTCTCTACTTTAGAATATCTAGGAATTATTATATCTGATAAAATAGATACTACTCTGACACTAAACTATAATAAAATTTTAAACTCAGTAAGAACACGTACGAAAAATTGGAATAAATTGATTCTAAAATTTGAGGACAGATTGCAACTAATAAAAATGATTCTTCTACCACAAATAAATTATATAGCACTAGCAATACCTATAATTCCAAATAAAAAAATTCTGAAAGAAATTAGCAAAAGCCTATTATGTTTTCTTTGGTATCCAAAAAGGAATAGAATTGCTTTTTCTCATCACATTAGACCATGGGAATTAGGGTGAATTAATTTTCCAGATATAGAGACGTATATCAAAGCCTTCATTTTTAAACTAGTTTTAAACTGGGTAAATCCAAATTTCTCTTCTGCTTGGAAATCTCTGCATATGATTATTTTTTTAAATGAAAACAAAATCATAAATAATACATCACACTATATTCACAAAAATAGATTTTGGCATATATTATGCATTAATCTTCAAAATAACATAACAAAACCTACTAATCTATCATATTTAAATAATATTTATAATTTATTCAGATCCTTTATAAACTCAAATCCTGACATAAAAGCATGGTTTGAACTGTTATTACCATTTAATACATCAAAGAAATTTAAAAAGAAAATTCATGATAACACCCTCATTAATTGGGAATCTAACAATCTCATATGTTGGGCCCAATGCATAAATAATCTTAAAACATTAACTAGTCAACAAGTTACAAATGAATTTAATATAATAAATGTAAACAAAGTAAGTCTCCAGAAAATTTTACTCTACTCTAAAAATTTATGCAAAATTATTAATGATTCGTCCTTCAAGTCTAAGCCAAAACTTATAAACTATATTCAAGAACTGATTTATGATAACCATAACTGGCCAAATTCAACATCTAAACTATACAAGATTTTAATAGTCTACAAGGCTAAAATAGATCAAAGCACTTGGAACTTTATATCTAGAGGTTTATCAACAAATCTGTCAAACGATTGCAAAAATAATCTTCTATACTCCATTAAACTAACTTCTAATACACAAACATGGCGAATCTTCACCTGGAAATTTTTGCATAGAGCCTTTTATACTCCAAATAAAATAGCTAAATTCAACTCAAATCAAAATGTTATTTGTTGGAGATGCTCTTTAAGCTGTGAAGCGGATTGGTTTCATATATTTTATGATTGTATTAAACCATTTTGGGAGAAAATTGGCAATTTTCTTCAAGCTATTTATAATGATACATTTGTTTTAACAAAGTCTTTAATTTTTTTGAATATAGATGAATTAGTAGTTATGAATAAAAGAGATCAATATCTTTTATGTACTATTCTGGCGGTTGCCAGAAAGTGTATCACAAGGAAATGGAAATCTGCAACTCCTCCGTGTTTTGAAGACTTTATATTTCTACTTAAGGAGACTGCACAAAAGGAGATAAAAGTCAAGGAAGAAAGAATGTTCCCAAGAAAATGGTCAGACAACCCCTGGAATAAAATACTTACACTCATAAAAGTAATGCAACTAGACACAATCTCCATCATATGAGTTCAAAGAGATATAGACTTTTGTGGACTTTTTTTTTCTCTTCTTCTTCTCTGGATTTTTTATTAATTATTATTGTACTGTTTCTCCTTTGGGTCACTTGTAAATATTGTAAATAATGTTTTTGTTCCTTTTACTATTATTGAATTGTAATCTAATTTTACTGTTTTTTTATTTCTTTTCAAAAAACAAAATAAAAATTTGTTGAGTAAAAAAAGAATATTCACTGAAAACGAGGTCAGACTAACAGGATGATAGTGCACTGTCTATGTCCTGGTTCTGGTCTTGTGAAAGGGAACTTGACTACTCTACAATGTAATGTAATACATTTTCTAATCTAAACTCAAAACTAGTTGACAAGAATAGATTGTTATAGTGAGATATAGCAATTAACTGAATGTTTTACTTGTGACATAGATAATACCATCCTTTCTTCCGTAATGCTTCCTTTAAAATAGGAATTGGTTACTTGAAACAATTCTTTACTGAAAACAATATTTATTTTATTCATTCGTTAAATAATGGTCCGAGTGTCACTTTGCATTAACAACCTGGGAGCACTTTCTTGTTAAGTGGCAGAGTTATACACGAAGCAAATGGAGAAGAAGAAATAAGACCCTTTAACCTGGACTACAGGAAGCAGATCCAGTTCTGAGCCTTAATCCCATGCATTAACTGCCTCACATATTTGATCCAGTGATAATGTACAGTCATCTGATGCTTTTTGCTTTTAAATTATGTTAGAAAATTCAATTTAACATATGTTAATATATAGCTCATAAGTTTTTTTTTTATTTAAATCTTTGGAAACTTTATTAGGTAGCACAGAGCTGCACCCAGTGCAGGTGTCTGATCTGGCACCCCATCCTCTCGACTCTACAACTAAAAAAACAACAACAAAAGGTCCGCTCCCCTAGTCTGCCACTGCAAACTAGATCCTGTGCTCTGCAACTGGAGACCAACAACAGCAACAACAAAAAGGAGTTCTGCCTTTAAACTGTCGCAAACAGTTTGATACAGATAAACAAGCACGAAGAGCTGAAGTATAATTCCCAACCATTATTCAGAAACGCTGCATAGAAAATAATTCAGAAAATGCACTTCTCAGTCATGCCCTGTAACACCTTGCACCCAAGATCACTTTGCCCAGCCTTTGCAATGCTGGTGAGTCAGGTAAGTTTGTACTGCCAGCTATGCTGCAATTGCATAGAAATTTCAAATAGCTATCTCAATGTCACTATCCTTGAGTCAGAGACACAGAAAACGCGGCCATCATCTTTTAATTCTTTTTTACTCATTCCACATGAGAAACATCATGCCCTCTACTGGTACAAAAACATAGCGGTGCCTCTTATCTCATTCCATGATGTAGCCTTCATAAGTCATCATAAACACCCCTCGACTCCTACCAAATGCACTAAACTTTCTTTCTCTAACATTGATATCAGGAATGCACATCGGTTAGCAGTACATTCATCTATTTTCACTATTTGTTATGGTAAGCCATTCCTTCATTTTTTTGATACCAGTTTTATCCCAGCCATGGTCTCAAAAAAGCAGTAACTTACCCAGACAACCAGATAATTGTAAAGGAGAAAAGAAATTCTGGAAAATATATCAGTTTAGTGTACTTCATTACTCCATCACATTTAGCAAATAAAAAAAATGGAACTATTTTTATGACTAATATCATCCAAGTGTATTAACTTTAAATGTTAGTTTCAAAGAGTTTAGAGAACATTGTACTTTTATTGATTTTAATACCAGTTAAATATTTCTGACTGCAAGAAAGAAACACGTTCTCATTAAGGAATACTTTTAAATTGCTACCTATTATTGCTATGAATATGCAGGCACAACTTGTTCACACTACCTATGCAAATGAGTGAATCAAAAGACAGGTGGTGAGCTCAGTGGAAAAATATGCAGGAATATACAATGAAGCCAAGTTTGTCTGGCTTTACTCCCATTTACCATGCTTTAATATAAATACTGAAGAGCAAACAAAGCAGAGTGAGTAGCCATTGTCCTCATAACCATTTCAGAGGCAGACAGAGCAGCACCATCTGCTGATTTGAAATGGCAGATACAGGGATTATATTAGGACTGCATTAGATAGGTGATTTGTCATAATGTCTGCAGAGACTACAAGCAGTAAGACATACACTTGTGATATGGTGACTTATATGTACAAGAAAGAGAAACTTTATTTTGAATGTAGTTTTGCTATTTAATATGTCTTACTTTAAGCAAATCCCACTTTGGAACTAAGGAGTACATAAAGATAGCTTGTATCCTGAAATGAACAAGAGTGTGTGGACTGTGTAATTATCTAAAATCAAACACAATCAAAGCAACAGAGCAGACCAAGCTCTGTGGAGCAGAGGGTAAGGCAGGGACAATGGTCTAGATGGCTTGACATTGAAAAGCAGCTTAAACACTGAAACAGCTTTGTAGAGTAGGAGTGGAGTGCCATATTCAGTTTGCTGTTTGCAGGTGGTAGAGCTGGTGTTCCCAGTCAGAACAACCTGCTCCCATGTAGGCTGAATAATTTGTCTTTTCAGGGAGACACAGAAGCCAAACCTGCAGGCTTGCAGGTTCAAACCTAGTGGTGTCAGCCCTCGTGTGTGTGTGTGTGTGTGTGTGTGTGTGTGTGTGTGTGTGTGTGTGTGTGTGTGTGTGTGTGTGTGTGTGTGAGCACATGTACATAAGGAGAAGGCCTCGGATGTCGCTCCAGTGATTTAGGCGCATACCTCAGTCAGCATGGGTGGATTCAGTGCCAAGCCAATCACCTTTATTCCAGCAGGTTGGCAGGCCACAAACAATACCATGGTTACGTGGATGAAGATTGCACAGCCCACTCACAGTCTCACTGGTAAATACCAAGGGGTCTGTTTTAAAATTGTCTAGACCATATGTCGACAATTCAGTTTGTTAACAAAATATTCAAACACAATCACAACCCGCATACAACAGAAACAATGCTTTTGCAGGGGGGCAAGCCTCCCCTGCACCCCCACACCCCAACTAATTATATATAGTAACTCCAAGATCACACTATAGTTGTGAAAAGAGTAAATTTCTTGATCCCTACTGTAACGTGATGTCAGTCAGAACAGTTTGATGGACCGAATTGTTGACCATATGGTCTTGAACATATGGGTTTTGACAATTTCTCTGTTCGAGCTTTTCAAACAGACCAAATATCAAGGAGGGGATGGGGGAATGCGTTGGACTGAAAGAGTGTGTCTCAATGATTCTCAGGTTAGGTGGAAAGATTTACAGACAGAAAAAAAATCATAATGCAGATTCAAACCCAAAACTCATTGTCTGGGATTCACAGTGCATGCCTGCAATAGCACAGGATTGGTATGTGGTACAAGTCAAAGAAAATTCAAAGCAGTACCTTTCTCTATTGAGTAATGTCATATACTACCTCATATTCAAGTCCAGCTTTATTTAGTTATTTAGTTTGTTTATCAGTGTAGTACACTGATCACAAAAGACTATTTGCAGGTACAGTTCGGGTGAAGAAAGTCACAAAAAAACCCCAACAAATTCACAAAAGTAATAATTACAGAAGTTAGAGAATCTCGAAAACAACTGAAACAATATGTAATTATTAACAGATTAGAACAAATGTGGATTAATTTAGAAGTAAATATGAGAGGGAAGCAGAAGGTGAAAACAGAAGGTCAATGCAGAAGTGATGTAGGTGAGGAGGGAGTTAGGTGATGTGTCCAGTGGAAAGACAATTACAGTCAAATTATTGATGTAGGTGTCTTTACAGTTGTAGATAGGTAGGGAGTGCCAGAGTTTGTGTGAGTGAATGTGAAGGAATAGTCAACACAGTGCAATCTGGTTTGGGGTGACTGGACTTAGGGAGCTCATTGGAAGAAGTTACAGAGGTTGTGTGTGTGTACACAGGGTGAAGGGTTTATTATGGAAATGGAGGGAAAGTATTTAGCTGTAATTTGAAAAAGAAGAGCCCTAGGAGTAGCTCGTCTCAGTAGGAAACTGGTAGCCATTTGGCATTAATGATGGTAGTGCAGTGGTGTTCTGGGGAGTTGTTTTCAATAGACTGTAGAGTGGACATTTTTTTTTGTTTAGGAGCTGTGGCTATTACAAGGAAACCATATTCAAGTTGAGCTAGGGCTCCTTTGTGTACTGCTGCTCTAGCTGGTCTGGATAGAAAGGGAGATATTTTTCAGGACTAGAATAAAAGAGAACTGTTTTTTTTTCTTGGTGCCTTCATTATGGCTTTGGAAGTTAATTGACTGGTCTAGCCATAAATCTAAGTAGTTAAAGGATGAGGTTATTTCTACTGGGGAACCACTGAGACCTGTAATTTGAGATTTTAATGAGTTTTTCAGCTTTTGTGAGGTCCCAAATATAATACTTTCTGTTGGGGAGAGGTTTACGAGTAGCTCATGTTTATTTAGCCAAGAATTAAAAGAGTGGATGCCAGATTAAAGCTGGGTTTGAATAGCTGAATGCAAAGGACTGGATCAAAGGACAACTATATCAACTGCTTAGAGAGTGATAGAACATTTAGTGAAGTGGCTGAAAGCAATAGTGAGGCGAGTATGGATCCCTGAAACATTTCTCTGGTAAGAGGTGCTCAAGGGGATAGGGATGTAGCATATTCTGACTCTGAAATACCTATTTATTATGAAATTGTTGGTAGCAGGTGATAGTGCTGGGACTCATCCAGATTTCTTGGAGGGAGTGAAGGAGCAGGAGGTGGTCAACAAGACGAAAAGCTTTGGTAAGGTCGAAGAAGAGTGCTACTCAAATGTTTCCTTTATTCATGTTGAGAAGGATCTCATCTGTGAGTGATCATATTGCTTTCATTTTGCTCTGATCAGCAGAAAATCCATACTGTCTAAGAATGAGAAGGTAGTACTGTGGGACGTAAGTGGACAGTTGGTTGTAGATTCGTTTTTCAAGCATTTACCAAGTATAGGCAGAATGGAGATAGGATGAAAGGGAGAGGCATTTTCAGGCTTAGGCTGTTTGGGAAGAGGTTTGACAAGAGCAGTTTTCTGTATATCTGTCACCTTGTTTTGAGTTAAGCAGAGATTATAAATATGGCAACAAGATATGTTAAGGAATTTTTTGCAGAGTGGTATAAACCAAGATAGTTGGTTATCTATACCAGGGGTTGAATACATAGGTATTATATTTTCTAGTATTGGATTGTGATCAATTTTCTTAAAATAGAAGAGGGTGGTGACAAGGGAGCTAAGATGAATGGTAGAAGGTGAGGTACTAGGGAAGTTGCTAAACTCCTTAAGAAAGTCAGAGGTTAAATGTCAGCCTTGAGAGCTCTGGATGGTGATAGGGAGAGAAGGTGGAATCTGTAAATTTCCAGCCTGTTAGAAGATTGACTTCCTGGCAGAAATGGAGTTTGTCTAGCAGAGCAAGTTGTTTGTTTTTGAAAAAGTTGGTTTTCTGTCTGTATATGGCTTGCTTAAATAGATTACTTAGAGAGTTAAATGCAGTATAGTTTTCTTGTGAGGGCTTTGCCATACATTGTCCATAAGTTTGAGCAGAGCTTTCAGTTCAGTGATTAGCCATTTTTTTTTGTATTTGAGAAGGTGCTGTGTGAGAGCAAAGAATTTGTCTTGAAGTTGATGGAGGGTATGTTTAAGAGCTGTAGCAGGTAAGTTGGGGGTCTATAAGTTATAATGGAAGACCAGTTGTATGTTGATAGGCATGTGCACATATTGCAAGTTTACAGTAGATATGCAAATCTGTTTTCCCAGCAAAGTCTGAAATTCACAATCATGTCAGTTTCAGAGTACATGGTTGAGGTGCTTCCATATTTCATGGCCATACAACTGTGGACTAACTGCAGATAAAACTGGAAGGACATGCTGTGTGGTCACTGCTTAAGTACTCCTGTACTCAACACACAGTAGTAGAGTGACAACATCAGCAAAAAAGACAAGATAGTGAACAGTACAGATTGTTTACTAAAGGGATACAAAACACACACCCTGATGTGGACTACAATAGTCACAGCCATTGTAACATAATCATACAATCATACAATCAAGAAATTTCCTTCAACAGGAGAATCTCAAGCATCATATCCCATCATTAAAATAAGATTAAAATGACACTTATTTAGCTAGGCTGAAAGCCCAGACAGCCCTGCATTTGAATAGCTGCTCTGATGTTCTGTATGGGAAGAATGGGCATGGTAGTCCTCAGAGTGGATCGGGCAAACTAGGACTGTTAAACAGGAGAATCTCTCAGAACGTATTCAGAATCACAAGGACTACCCAGCCTGTAAGTATGGAAGCTATCTATAATACCCAGTATTTGTGAATGCTGTCTATAAACACCCAGTATAGGTGAATGAATGGGCCTCTCTGATAAGGGATAAGCTTAATAGCTAGCAGATGCAGTGGGAAAAAACATCATAAAGCAAAAAAAAAAAAAAATGAGCCCTACTCTGCTGTCATAGCAAGAGAGCCTAGATCATTCATTGTTGGCTTCCGAACATGATGGAGGAGTAGGAGGCAGACCTAATGTACCATCCTTCCATACAGGGTCATATTGGAATTCACAGCACAAACCATTTCCATACCAGCTTTCAATAGTGGAACACCCACAGCTGACAGATGCTATGGTGACAAGTCAGTGCAGCCTCAGTTTCACTACACTCTCTAGCATAATGTCAGTTTTGTAAAATGGTTAAGTGTTAAAAGTCTTTTGAAGACAGTACACCAGAAAAACAACCCTTTATCTGACTCATGAAGTTATTATATTTAATAAGAACAGGTCTGTTTACATTCTTCACAAACAGCAGGTCAACAAAACAGTTAGGTCCTGGTAACTTCCTATCTTTGAACATAGTGAACAGCATTCATTATATTTATTTATTTTTTGTTTGTTTTTTTTTTTATAAACAAGGTGTCCTTAGTAAGGATAAAATGACATATAAGCGGAACAGCTCCCAAGACATGAGGTTTTCTTAGCATCATTCATATATGCTTATGATCATCTTTTACCTCATGACATCCTTTTACCTCATGACATCCTTTTCCCTCACGTACAGCTCTTTTCCCTCATGTACAGCTCTTTTCATTGTGTACCTTTAATGCCTAGTGGGTGCTGCTTGAGCCTTTAAAAAATGAAGTTATCACCTTACAGTTATAACAAATACTCATTGACAGAGGTCAAATATCAATACAATTGTATTTGCCATCATGTATGCTTCAACATAAAATATTCTGATACCTTGTATGCAGCATGGTTTTGGAATTATTAATGCAAGTATGAACAAGCAATATCTGATGCCTACAGGTGCAGTAGGAAGTAACTGCAAAAACCCCTGGAAGAGCACTTGGCTATAATATGTTAAGATGAGATGGAAAATACAGATTTTATACACCGTTTCCACATATGGCTATAGCAATCTTTGTAGTAGAGAGTACACTGGAAAATGCCCAACATTTATAACCTGTACGTTTATCTGCTGCAAAGTTGCTATGGATACAGTGTAAACAGGAGGCAATGGATAATACATGCCTAGGACAATACCTGCGTATGTTGACTGATTGTTTCACTTGTATGTATTAAAGCGTAGCATTATTTACTCCTATGGCTTGAACTAAAGTTTGAACTACAGACATTCAACATTGTACAAAGTTATATGCCCAAATGTTTATAAATATCCTGTTACCCTGGCCTTTTCACAGAAATTTAAAATATGACTGTCAAAGAAATTTTGGGAATAAATGGTTGATAAAATAAACGTACTGAAAATATTCAGACTACGGAATTATTCCAAAGTACAAGGATGGAAAATTAAGACAGTGAAGAAAACAAAATGGCTTGTCATGGTTCTAATAAAATTACACAGACACCCAAAGACATTTGGCAACCTTTATTGTAATGGAAAATGAATAACAAACACCAAACTTTATTGAGGCACACAGACTCCAACCTTGCAACAAATAAGTTAGCAAACATAAGGGCAGAGCACCCGCTCACCCTTGGATAAGCAGTGTCTGCCACTTGCTCACTTATCATAGTAATCATGAAGGCAGCGTCCCTGTTCACCTTAATATCATCAATTCTATACTTCTATTCCAAGTCATCCACCATCAAATCACCACCTCAATCCCAAATATCTTACTGAGCGGAAACAGAAGAGGGACAAGCCTGACCCTCTTCTCTGCCCCTCAAGCCATCACCAAATGGGTCAGGCTGCGAGGGCAACAAGACTACACCAAAATGTGCTTACTCACAATAGTTTCCCCTTCAAAACCCCTAAGAGCCACCCCTTAGCATTATCTCACTTCCTCCCCATTTCCCAACCTAATTAACTCTTTCCTAGCTGCTCCCTACCCACACAAACCTAACTTACCTATCTCCCTACTTCCCAGCCCCCCCCACTCCATCATACCAAGGTCATCCCGTGATAAATTCGTCTGTTCCAAACTTCACTTGTCATGGTCCTAATAAAACTACAGGCACCCGAAGACATTTGATGACCTTTATTGTAATGGAAAATGAATAACAAACATCAAACTTTATTGAGGCACACAGAATCCAAGATTGCAACAAATAAGATAGCAAACATAAGGGCAGTGCACCCGCTCACCCTTGGATAAGCAGCGTCCCCCACTTGTTCACTTATCATAGTAATCACGAAGGCAGCATCCCCGCTTACCTTAACATCATCAATTCCATACTTCCATTCCAAGTCATCCACCATCAAATCACCACCTCAATTCCAAATATCCTACTGAGGGGGAACAGAAGAGGGTCAAGTCTGACGGTCTACTCTGCCCACCAGCCCAAAGGGCTGTTCCCTCTCAGACCATACCACTTTTCATTAGATCATCCATCTTCAAGCTCAGGTTAAGGTTAAATAAATCAAGCCCAAATTTATTGAGATGAACTCCATCCAACCTATACTATACAAGATCCCTGCTTTCAAACGCCACATGCCATATCGTATGCACCCCAATTTCCTTCAAATATTTTGCAACCATAAAATTAACATATGTCCAAGCTTTCTCCACTCCCACAAAATTCCTTACTGTTCTCCACACCAGCCGGGGAATAATCTCAGACCATATTAAAACCAAGGATGGATACACCCTTCTCAATGCTAACACATCCTCACAAATGTGATAAACCAACGGCCTTTTCGGAACCCTACCTAAATCATTCCCCCCTAAATGAATCAAAAACAACTGTGGCAACCCCCATTGACTCTAATCCAATAAATACTTGCAATATCCTGCTCCACATCAACCCTCTAACACCATGCCAGATGACCTTCCAGACAAAACGGTCCAGCCCCATATTCATTCCATTGTGTCTAATTGCTGCATGCCTAGCTGCCCAAAAGATGAAAGAATGACCAAGATGATGATCCTTCTGCTACCTTAAAAAAAAAAAAAAATTGTAAACAAAGCCTCCCACAAAGCTACTTAATATAAGTCAAAAAGGCATTGGAAGACCACCTTCCCACCCTCTTAATGACTTCTATAGAACTTCCTTCCTTTGCTAAGTCCGATGCTCTACCCATCCTAACAGAATGAGAAGAAAACGTATCCCCTTCTAAACCAACAGTACAAAGAGCCCTTCTCATAAGCAAATTCAATTGCTCACCCGTCAAGCATTTACCACCTACTGAAGTAAAAACAAAACCTTGCACTCTACCCCTCTGAACCACCCACAATCTCTTTCCCCACACCACAGGACATCTCCAACTTAACTCAGCTTTTTCTAACACCATCAGGGTCCTACGCCCCTCCTGATCCATCTTTGAAGACCACAGCTGAATGTACACTGCCCTAGGCAACATCAACACATCCTTCCATACTAACGAACCCAATAACTCAGATACTCTAAATGCCCCACAATATATCCACACACTAACCGTACTCCACACCACATACTCCTCCAGGGCTCCACATACCTTACCTAAACCCCGTAGCATCAAGCTTAAGATCTACTTCGTCAACAGCCATCTCCTATCTATGACCCCACCTTCAACTCTGCCCCAACCCTTTAAAACTCGACTCACCACCCAGGACCTAGTCCAATCCTGTAATATGACCAAATGAGTGAAAGCAGCAATAGCTGCCAATACCACCCTCACCATCCTAACTGCCCTTCCCTGTTCCCTGTACATGGCCATGTAACGCAACAACAAAACCTCTGACCACTCAAACTCCTCATCTGGTAACTGCCTCAAGAACTGGTCAAAATCAAATACTGCCCTACTGTAAGCTCATCTTGTAAACACTGCCCATGACTGCTGCACCAACCTGCCAATTATTATGGACCAATCTGGCAAATGTCCTCCAGAATGATGGCCGGATGCAATGCCACTGTTGAGGCCACCTGCCAAAACCTGCAAAACTGAAAACGAGACAACCTATCAGCTATCTCATTTTAACCCCAGGCACATGCAATGCTGTGAAGGTAAAGTTAATCATAAAACTTTGCAATACCAGTTTCTTGAGAACAAGTAACAGATGAGGAGATTTAGCTATCTTAACCTATAACACTCTCACCACTGCAGTATTATCCGAATAAAAAGACACCCTCCTACCTTTTAAACCATCATGCCAAACCACTGAAGCCGCCCAAATTGGCATCAACTCCAAAAAGGCAACATCCCGTTTCCACTCTTCTGACCAATGCTCCAGCCAAGTAGCCAAAAACCATTGGCCTGCAAAGTATGCTCCCATGTCCAGCCCCCCAGCTGCATTAGCAAACAACTACAGTTCCCATTGTTCTACCCAATCCAACTGCCAGAATGTAATCCCATTAAACTGTTACAAAAATGTCATCCTCAACTCTAAATCCTCTCACACTAGCTTAGTAACCCACAGTCTGTGATGCTTACTCCTCCCTCCATTCAAAAGAAATGCTACAGACCGGCAAAACGTGCACCCTGGATGCACAGCACTACAAGGGAAATTCATCAAACCCAATAATTCCATAAAACTCTCGCACCTAAACCTTGGACTTGGACTTCACCCAGCTGATTTTCTCCTGTAGCTGAACCAACTTGTGGTTCAGTGAACAAAACAAACCTTGTCCTGCATCTACTGTCAAGCCCAAAAAGTCAACCTTTACAGGACCCTCTAACTTATACTTAGCCAAAGAGACTGCAAGGACTTCACACATCCCCACAAACTCATGCAGAGCTGCCTGCGCCTTATCTCAACCATCACCCACCAACAAAAAATTGTCTAAATAGTGAACTTCTTGCTGATCCTCCACCCTCTGCTGCCAAATCCAGTGGAGTGCTGAGCTAAACATTTCAAAAGAAGAACACACCACTGCACATCCCATAGGCATGGCAGTGTCAAAATAAAAATTATCCCCAACCACCATGCCCAACAAAGACCAATCCTCCTCCTGCACAGGAAACAAACAAAAAACTGACTCAATTTCTACTTTAAATAACCAGAGATCCTCAAAACTCCTGATAATTTGGACCACATCATCCAAAGATGAATATGTGACCTTGACCTCTGCATTGCTTATGAAGTCATTCACAGACCTACCCCCCAGGGTATGACAAATGATGAATAAAACAAAATTAATCCTGCTTTTACTTAGGAACCAAACCTAACAGTGACACTTTAAAGTTAGAAAAGGGAGGACAACTAAATGGGCCCAACAATCTCCCTGCCTGCTACTCCTTGTCAATCAACTCTTGCAAAATCTCCTCCCTCCCTCTTACAGACTTCAAATTTTTACTCACTATACCATCACCCACCAACATGGACTTAATTGAAAAACCCTCAATCAATTCCCCTGCCACAACTGGCAATGGGTAATGGGCCAGGAACAACTCCAAAACCTGGACCTTAATAGGTGAATAAGTCCCGTGGTTGCCCCCTAACTCCACAAAAGGACTCCCACCCTTTGACCCCGAAAATTAGCCTGGCCTCATCCACTTAGCAATGCTAGGCGAGAACCAACCCAACCTCTAGAACCCACAGAATAAGATGCCTGTCCACCTACATGGCTCCCACCCTCCCCCACACTTTGTAATGTCATGAACCCCCATACACTTAGAGCAAATATGGGAAAATTTACAACCTACCCAAAAACACTTGCATTAAAAGCCCAACATATCCTGGAACCTCCCTCAGATGGTTAAGCCAATCTACTACCCCTTCCACCGGTGTCCATTGTGGTAGAATGCCAAATGTATGAGTGCCTGACCTCCCACCACATGGATTTATCCACCGTCTTCTGTTTACAAAACTTCTGATCATACCAAAACTGTGCATAGCCTGGCCGCAACCTCTGTGCTTCCCTGATAGTCAAAAAATAGGCCATAAGCGGAAGATCCAGCGAAGTGTCCCTCTCCAACCAAACCACCATGTAGTATATAAAACCAAGGACCCAATTATACCATGACCTAGGATGAAACCTACCTACCTTTCTGTGACCTATGGCCACCAATGCTGACAAAAGGTCCTTCCCATTAGCTGACTCAGCCACTGTCAAACCCCATCAGCATCAAGCAATTTGAAAATATCAATGAATTCCCCTTTCCAAATCTTCTCCTTCACAATCAAAGATATGTGGGGAGGGGTCAATACAATGGGTGCCCCTTCCTGACATAAGGCCTGCATGCCAACCAATCCCCCGGCCGTGACTCAAAGTCAGACCCCACTGCATCTAAGTCAGACCCCAACTCCTGATCAAGCAATGATAGAGTATTATCAAAAACCCCCTCACAACCAACTCCTCTAAACCCCTATCTGCTACCTCACCCTGGCCCCCCTCACTACACCCTGGCTCCCCCCCTTGTAGCTGCTGCTATCTCCTCACTCCCCATCAGACCTGATAAAGAACTACCTGCAGAAGATGAAGGGGCCCCAACCGGCATCCCAACCTCCATTGCCACCTCTGCCATTGCTGACTGTCTGGCTCTCTTCGCTCTCGACATCCGGGTTGCAGGCACAGTCTGCCTCTTCTGTCGAGATTTTGGATCCTGTGTACAAGTGGATGGAACTTCCGTAGACATGTCCTTGAACAGGTCCTCAGCCTGTGCAACAATACTGGCCCACTTATGTCTCAACGCTTCAGCCATGATACCTAAAAAAACAAAACAAAAGTTGTTAAAACAACCCATAAAGATTGTCTTAATAGCACTAACCACAACCTGCAGCCAAACCCAACACATGAATCCCCATGCCTAACACCTATCTCCTAAACTCCTACCTCCCCAACTACACCCCCAAACTACCTGCTCTGCTTCAGCCCAGGGCTTGTGAAAAAAAAAAAAACTTGACCCCCCCTGGTCCTTACCACCACCATCAGAAACAACCACTCATTCATTTGCAACTCTCAGCAACTCCTTACCCCCTGCTACTACAAGCTAGCCTAGGTTGGCTGTCTAGGGACTTTAACCATGGACCCCTGCATGTAAACTGAAAACCTGCCTGCACTATGTTGATCAGCTTCCTACCACCTGCCAACCTCCTCACACACCCAAACCCTAATCTACCTAAAGAACCGAGCATGCTATTTACCTGAGCCTTTTTCTTTTTTTTTTAAAAGGCAGTCTGTATTGCCAATGCTACCGCGCATGCGCAACTCTGCATGCCAGCCGATAAAAGCTGCAACAGCTCTCCTGCAGCCAAGAAACCACTAAACACTAGGGAGACAACACCTAACAAACCTACTACACTCCCCCAGGTCCCGGGGACATCCCCCTAACCACCAGTGAACGAAAAAACACTCACAGAGCCTACAAAAGCCACCACTCGCTTAACTTCACAAATGAATGGAAAACAGACACACACACACACACACACACACACACACACACACACACACACACACACACACACACACACACACACACACCACCAACTCCCACTACTTCCTAACCAGGCATTAACCACTAACCACTGGGGATACACCAAGAATCCTCACTTACCTGCTGCTATCCTGAGGAGGCAACCAGCACACCAACCACCAAATGAGGACGAGCGATACACTCCACTGCACCCCACCAAGCAAAGCACCCACTGGCCTGCTCAGAATTGACCTCATATCGCTCTTCTCCATTTTCTTTTCATTTCTTTGTCTTTCTTTTTTTTTTTTTTTATTAAAATGAAGCAGCTGGCCACACAGCACTGCTGAGCATGCTCACCTAGCTGCGAATGGCCTTATCAGCCCGTGAACAACTGCTACACCACTAGGAACACAAACTCCAAGCTAAAGCCTCCATGACAAGGCGAAAAGCCACTAAACCACCAGGGAACACCCTGCAAGCAACCAAACCAACCAACCCAGGCAAAATAACCATGAAGCCATCATGGAAAAGAAAAGAATGAAATAAAATGCACATGCCCAGGCGAATAAGCCGCTAAACTACAATGGAACACAAATATGCAGCAAGAAACCCTTACAATTACAATGAATAACCACTAGGTCACCATGGACACCGCTACAAAAAGGAAACCCCAAACCACTCAACCACCCTGATACAACAAGGAGAACTCAAACTAGTAAAACAACCTCAGCTTTCCTAATCTACCCCCTGTGAAATGTCTATATATCTATAACAACAATATCAACAGATCAGAGTCTCTAATATACATTTTCTTCAACCCACCACAACCCACACTTTAGCAGGAAAAAATAAATAAAATAAAATAAAATACAACCCATAAATGTACTCACCTCACCATCCTATAGCTACCCAAAGCCTACCTTACTCAACACCTCAGGTCATCTGGGACGTGATCCTGCTCCAACAAGACCACACAAAAATGTGCTTACTCACATCAGTTTCCCCTTCAAAACTCCTAAAACCCACCCCTTAGCCTTACTTCACTTCCTCCTTCAGCTCCCAACTTAATTAACTCTTTCCTAGCTGCTCCCTACCCACACAAACCTAACTTACCTATCTCCCTACTTCCCAGCCCCCTCCCCACTCCATTCATACCAAGGTCATCCCGTGATAAATTTGTCTGTTCCAAACTTCACTTCTCATGGATATTTCAAACAGTGGATATTTCAAACAGAAGCTCTAAACATAAGTAATGTACATAACCACAATAACATGAAGGACTGCATTGTAATTAGCCATGGGAAGATACTGAAACTG
This sequence comes from Protopterus annectens, assembly GCF_019279795.1. NCBI lineage: Eukaryota > Metazoa > Chordata > Ceratodontiformes > Protopteridae > Protopterus > Protopterus annectens. The sequence goes on from NC_056741.1 coordinate 1,459,744,157, forward strand.
ACAAACATTTTCTACACAGTGGTTATTTATTACACTTAATTCTGGTGCAGACTAGCTGTAGTTTGTTAAAGCCCTCAGTTTCTATATATGTTTTTTCAAAGGAAAGGTAAATTAACACACTCTACCCATGCTGTTCCAGTTAATAACACTAGCAAAAGGAACATGATGAACTCATTTAAGTGACTGTCACCCTAACCTCTAATGTCACCTGATAAATACTAGGGGGTAAGAATTCCAGCAAGTGTCGCAGGAGTTCAAGTGAATCAACAGTTATGATGTATTCCTGTGCATTATTATTTTGCTAAAAGTGCAGTGGTTGCCCATTTTTTGTTAAGTAAAGAGATATATTTCCATGTGGGGCATTTTATCCTTTTTATGCATTATACAGAAAGAACATTTCAGCTGACATTTCACTTCTAGGTTCAAAGATAGTTACTAGACAGTTGTATCTAAACACTATCAGGTTAAGTGACTTGCTCAAGGTGACATAATAGGCAATTAAGGGCTGAGGGAATCAAACCTTTACCATAGGAACTATAGCTAAAGCCTTAACCCTCTGGGCCAGTTGCACATACCCATTAAAATGCACAAACACTATTATTCACACAAAAAATAAAAGTGTTTTCTAAATTTCTTATTTAATTTATTCCTGCATTCATTCATTCTTTCATTTTCTGATGCCAGCTTTTTCCATTCAGGGTCATAAGAAAGCAGCATCCCATCTGTCAGTAACCAGTAAATGTAAGGGGGTAGAGAGAGAGAGAGAGAGAGAGAGAGTACTGAACCAGATGCTGATCTATCTAATCATGCTCGAACATCCACACGCAAAGAACACGTAAAGATAGCTACAGCACATTAGATGACCATCAGTTGTCCAAAAAACATACATTTGGAATCATTGATGCAGCTATGCCACCCTTGAAAATCCAATGAAGGCACAGTTGAAGCAGGCAGGCCTTACAGAAGAGGCACCCAAGCCAGAAACTGAACCGCAGAATGAAATACTGTAACACAACAATGATAACCACTTGAAATACTGTAACACAACAATGTTAACCACTGTGTGATTGCACAACCATTCAGCAATACTGCCAAAGGGAGCAAACTGAACACATTTTGAAACTGGCCGGGCCTCTACTGAAAATGGACATATATACAGTTGGACTAGCCCGGTCAACAAATGTAAAATAAATAAATAAATAATTGGACAGTATATCTCAAAATTAGATGATTCATAAATAATTAAATCTATATTCAGTAGTATATAGCCTCTTTGTGATATCCATATCTTTTGTAATATACTTCAAACTTCTGGTGTAATAGTGTAATTAGATTGAACATTTTTTAAGCTGCACTTAAGGTTAATAACCCATCCTTGTGAAGTGGCGCCTTATTTCAGCAATGTATTTTTAGCAGGTTTTAAGATAAGCTGCTATTTTGATGTTTATTGCCTCATCTTCCATGCCCTGCCCTTCAGCAGCTCATTTTTTCTCAAGAACTGATTTAGCGAATATGACCCGAAAGAAGGAAATGTCCTTCATAAGGTGTTGTCATACAAAATGTTCGCAGAACTCAGCCATGACCTGGATCAGCACTTTGGTTATAATACTTTATGATACTGCTGTGAAAACATTTTGAGCAGAGCATGACAAATTCTAAAATATAAAGATATATGTGGCAATCCTCACACAGCAACTGGTGAAGGCCATATAAATATGTAATACTCTATTTATTCTTAACTAATTAAAATAAATAGGCCTGATTCATGCAGACTTACATAAATGACTGTTGTTGCTTCTGTCTTCACCATAGTTGCACTGATAATATAATACAATTTTCAGCTGAAAGCTATTAATTGGCAATGACAAATCCTCAAGTTTGATCTGCTCTACATTTTTATATCCATGTCTTCTGCTGAGAAAAAAAATTCATGGCAGTATAGTGCTGTGTTCCTAATTAAAACTGCATGCTTGCCTGTGCTGCTAAATTCAGAAAATGGCCTGATGTAGGTGAAATATATAAGTGGCAGTTAAAATCTGAAGTGTGTGTAATGTTGGCAGCTGATTAGTGGACTGCGTACGGTCAGTCAGTTGATCGATAGGTGTGCGACATCAACTATTCCTGTGAAGGGAAGTATTCCCTTTTCCTGGGGATTGTGTGATCTCGGAGTTAGTATATATAATTAGCAACAGATCTGGGAGGTTCCAGGGGTGCTTGACATTCCCCTACCCACAAAAATAACAATATTTTATTTAGTTTTTAATAAGTATGAAATTTCATTTACAGAGTCTGCTTCTCAGCACATGTGAAATACGTTGTCAAATTTGGTGTTTTCGACCTAATGTGTGGTACACCAATATATCTATATATGGGTTTACTTGACATTACTGAAATGTCAGTAGACTGACTTTCAAATCACAGAGATGAAAAGAGTGAAGTTTCATATAACTGAAGATTCACTATGCCAACATTTAGATGGTTGAACAATTGAAATGAGAGCTCCAAGCTTAGCGGAATAGGAAACCTGCTCACTTCTGCACTGTAGTGCGATCTCAGACTTGGCATATTTATGTTGCAGGAGGGTTAGGGGCTGTATCCTCCTGTGGAGGGTGCTTGAGGGTATAGACCCCCTGCAAAAGCATAACATGCTAAATTAAATTGTTTTGTGGCTTGTGGTTTAACAAATCTCCACTGAATATTTTTGAAGGGTATGCGCATGAATATTCAGTGGAATTTATTATTTTCAATTTAAATTGTTTTTAGTAGGGTAGTGCTTACATTGTCTGAGTTTTTGGTTTTGGTTCTTTTCATGAGAGGTATGTTGAACATTATTGGGTCGGTTATTTGACAGTCGGCTATGTGGAATTTTAGCGTTTTGGATTTTTGGCTTTGTTGTCTTGGTAATTTGAAAGTCAGTCTACTGACATTTTGGTAATGTCAAGTATACCCCTATATATACATATATATATATATATATATATATATATATATATATATATATATATATATGTGTGTGTGTGTGTGTGTGTATCACACACACACACACACACACACACACACACACACACACACACACACACACACACACACACACACACACACACACGTATGTAGATTCAAGAGGTCACCTACTGTTATATTTTGTGTAGTTGATACAAGTTTTTTCTTGTCTTATATTAAATGCCGCCCTTCAAACCTTGTCTGTCATTTCATTGACCTATTAATTTCTGAGTCTGTCTTGGAATTAGCAACACTCATCACTCTGATATGCTTTAACCTTTCCATGGGAAATAACTTTTATTAACTTCATCTTTTGCTTAGGAGGTGGTGGTTGTAAGAGTCAAGCACTTGTAGGCTGTCACATATTTTTGATTCAGATTAGTCATTTATAAATGTAACTCTTTCCTTCTACAGTTGGTTAGCAGGTACTATATAACACCATTATGTTTAATGTAATCCTACTTATAACTGTCTAGCGTATGATACACTGTTTATCTGAGCTCATATCCACTGTCCCTTTCAGGATACAGTAAACAGTTTTGTGCTTTACCCCATGTGGTACTCCTGCACTAGGACCCAAACAACTTTTTTCTAATGGGATGAAAATGCCAGCATTTATCACTCAGTCCCTGTCTCATTCTTTCAGTACCTGGGCCTGTAGTCACATCTGGGTCATCAGTACCAAAGTCAGTGCCGTACTTTTCTACACCATGAAGGTGGCTCATCTAATATCAAATTTTAAATGGCTACTCCTCCAATGTAAAATGGCTTTCAGTTCCATTCCTTCTCTAAATGAACAGAAGAGCAATGAACAATTTACAGTAGTAATTTTATTTATTTTTATTTATTTATTTTACATTTGTTGACCGGGATAGTCCGACTGGATACATGTCCATTTTCAGAGGAGGCCCAGGGAGAAAAGCTCCAAGATAATAATACACATTGAACATTTAGCAAATGCTAGTTTCAAGCAGTTACAGTCATAATTTTGTTTATGGTAATGTATTCATTTCCTTTTATATGCTTTATCTTGCATATGATGTAAGTGAAATATAAATGTCCAGAGCCCCTTCAATAAACCACACTGCCCCAAATGGCATTTGATGACTTTTATTAAAACATTCTTAGACACAACTTTATTGAACAGCATTCCTAATTTATTAATCAGAACATGAACATTCATGAAACCATTTACCAGGGCAGCGTATCTCCACAGTGTTGCAACCACCTTCTTCTTACTCTCACTTATCAAAGCAATGTCCCACCACTCACTTTCATCTCCCGACCATTAAAACCAACACCCATCACCACAGGGGAAACAGAAGAGGGACTAGCCTGCCCCCTTCTCTGCCGAGGCAACTCCAACCAGCAAAGGTAATAACCAGACCGTTAATGTCATAAAAGAAGAGAGGGAGGGCAGGCAGCAAGAACACACCTAAATCTGACCTTCTACTCAGCTATGCTAACATAAAAACCCTTAAGTCCCTCCTCACGCCTACCTCACTTCCTCCACAGCCCATGTCCCTCCTAACTTAACTCTTCAATACCCAGAGTCCTACTTGAACTCCTTCCTCCTTCCCAGTCCTAACCCCCCCCTCCCCACCTCTCTCCAAACCTTCAGAACCCCCCCCCCCCACCTTGACCATTTCCCCTTAACCATTAAACAATGAAGTTGCCTCTGGAAGAATTAGTTTCTTCTCAAGCCTTATTTTAGATTTTTATTGCAAAAGTATAGATCTATTTGCAGTGTTTGTTAATTGATGATATCTACCTGACTCATAAATGAGACAAGAATGTACTGGAAATATGACAAAAGAAAGTTACAAAAGACATTGTTTATATTAAGACAGACATGGTAATTTCACAGACATTACATTTGATTTTAAGATAGAGCTAGTTGAGTTCAATATGATAAGGAAAAGTGGTAGTATCATAGTGTTTAAAAGAAACACCCATTGTCTTCGCAGTTTAACTCAATCCTACATTTTTTCCTCCCTGCAGCATGGTTTAGCTATTGTTTAACTACCGAAAACCAGCCTATATTCGTAAAAGTTCAATTTCCTTGCCTTGAAAACAAAGGAGAGAGGAAAAAAAACACTATCCTTTTTATTTTAAGCTTAACCACATGCATTTTTAGAAGAAGAATGTGTCTCTGTCTGGATGACATTCCAGAGACACAGGGACATCTGTAGTTGTTTCTATCAGGTTCTGCCCACAATCTTACACGGGTAGTCCCCGGTCTTGCTGATGTTATCACATGCATCAAAAACAATGAACTTTTCTTTACTGCCATTCTGCAGACTGGAGGAGAAGCAAATGTCTAAAGTCAGTAGTGTTTTAGTCTTACTCACATTACAGACGATAACTAGTTTGTCATGCTCAAAGATTATGGCTTTGATGCCTTGGTATTCTACAGTGTAACAAGTCAAGGTTTCAATATACCACAGGTAGGAAAAAGTAATACAGAGACATATACTCCTTAGTAACACAAATATACATATATATATATATATATATATATATATATATATATATATATATATATATATATATATATAATGAGTAAACAACTTCAAGAACAGAGGTTGTCCCACTTTTGAAGCAGTACTGTGATGTACTGTAAGGGTATCTATAACAAGACATGACTTATAAAAATAAAATACTTTGCTGAACAGACATTACATTTCTAGATTCAAGTTTGAAAACATATATAACATCTTTGCAGACATTGCAGAATGAGGTAAGTATTCTGTATCTCATGAGTTCTGTGAAGCAATAGATAATACTTAGACCTCCGTTTTTTCATTTTTCACCTCAGGAAAATTATGAGGGTGCCTGTCAGTACTTGAAAGGCTAAAATTAGGCAGTCTTGCTTAAGCCTGCACTTCAGCTACTTTATTTTGTTGAGGTTGTACAACTGGGAAATAAGTTAGCAGCTATCAGAAATCAAATAAGGGTAACAGCAAAATAAGTAAAAAAGTTGTCAGGTGCCAGAAGCTGACTGCTACTCATGGATGTTACTACGTTATTTACAGTCATATCCAGTGCCTATGGTCTAGATGCTATACGATGGTTTCTACCTAAGTATAGTAGCTATACAAGGAACCAGATTACACTGATCTGTGCTTTGCTAGAAATTATATTAGAAAATAATGTTTTCATATTTAATAGTAAGTTTTATGTGCAGAAGCTTTGTATAGCTATGGGCACAACATGTGCCAATAGCTACGCCAATATTGTGATAGCCCACTGGGAAGAAGGAAATGTGTATACTAATAATTTGTTTTTAGATTGTTTGATTTCTTATACTAGGTTTGTTGATAACATGTTTTTTTTATGGTGTGGTAGTTATGAACAACTCAATGAATTTGTGCTTGGACTTAACAACAGTACTGATTTTCTGAGATTTACGCTTTCTTCCTCTGAGATATCTATAGACTTTCTTGATGTCCATATTTGCACGAGTGCTAAAGGCAAGCTTGAAATTGAAATGTATAGGAAGTCTTGTTGGAGGAACAATAAGTTACATCAGAATAGTATGCACCTAAATTCTATATATAGGAATATACTTAAGGGACAGTTTGTACGAGTGTCAAGATTATGTACAGATAAAAAGAAGTTGCAAAGTAACTTTCCTTTTCTTAGTGGTGAATTTTACGAAAGGGGGGTTATGGATGTAAAGAAGTCAAAGATATTTTAACAGCAGTGAGAGTTTTAACAGAAATACAGGGCAAGCCATATTTTTCTGACAGGAAAAGTAAGACTAATCATCATCTTCTTTCGGCTGTTCCCGTTAGGAGTCGCCACAGCAGATCACCTGTTTCCATTTCTTCCTGTCCTCTGCATCTTGCTCTGTCACTCCAACCACCTGCATGTCCTCTCTCACCACATCCATAAACCGGGTAGCTTCATCCTTAGCATCTTTTTCCCAATATACTCAGCATACCTCCTCAGCACATGTCCAAACCAACATAATTGTGACTCTCTGGCTTTGTCTCCAAACCTTCCAACCTGGGCTGACCCTCTAATATACTTATTCCTAATCCTGTCCACCCTCGTCACACCCAGTGCAAATCTTAACATTTTTAATTCTGCCACATTCAGCTCAAAATCCTGCCTTTTTGTCAATGCCACTGTCTCCAACCCATATACATAGCTGTACTACCCTCTTGTAGACGTTCTCTTTCACTCTTACAGGTACTTGTCTGTCACAAATCACTCCTGACACTCTTCTCCACCCACTCCATCCTGCCTGTACTCTCTTCTTCACCTCTCTTCCACAATCACCGTTACTCTAAACTGTTGATCCCAAGTATTTAAACTCATCCACTTTCGCCACCCCTACTCCTTGCATTCTCACCATTCCTCTATCCTCCCTCTCATTCACACACATATATTCTGTCTTAGTCCTGCTGACCTTCATTCCTCTTCTCTATAGAGCATATCTCCATCTCTCCAGGGTCTCCTCCACCTGTTCCCTACTCTCACTACAGATCACAATGCCATCTTCAAACATCATAGTCCACGGGGAATCCTGTCTGATCTCGTCTGTCAACCTGTCCATCACCTTTGCAAATAAGAAAGGGCTCAGAGCTGATCCTTGATGTAACCCCACCTCCACCTTAAACACATCCATCACTCCCACCGCAGACCTCACCGCTGTCACACTACCCTCGTACATATCCTGTACCACTCTTACATACTTTTTTGACACTCCTGACTTCCTCATACAATACCACAACTCCTCTTTAGGCACCCTGTCATATGCTTTCTCTAAGTCTACAAAAACACAATGCAACTCCTTCCGACATTCTCTGTACTTCTCCATCAACACTCTCAGAGCAAAGATCGCATAAGACTAATGTTAATAGGAATTTAAAAAATATTACAGTGGACGCTGACAGTATTTTGGGAACTATTGATGTGGAATCCTTGTACACAGTGCTCCTTCACAATTACTGTATAACAGCAGCTATGGAGTCTTTTAAGAAACATAATCAGGGTACACAGGCACAACTGCAAATGTTAAGCAAGCTCATTAATCTTGTACTGGACTTCAATTTCTTTACTTTCAATGGCAAACACTACAAACAAAAAACTGGTATAGCAATGGGGGCTGCCATGGCTCCCAGCATAGCTAACATAGCTCTGGACAAATGGGAGGAGGAATTTGTGTCAAACAACACAGATTACATGCAGCATATCACATGCTATTTACGTTTTATTGATGATGCCTTTATTGTGTGGGAAGGTGCCACCTTGCAGCTTGGAGATTTTATCACTTACCTCAGTCAAACAACCCCCTTCCTGAAGTTTACCTCTTCCCATAGCTGTACTTCAACCACGTTCTTAGATATGCAGATTTCGAAGGACACCAACAATAACAGAATCACCAGTGATCTATTCAGAAAACCAACAAGGGTTAACTTATTACTCCACAGTAAAAGTCTACATCCTACAAAAACCAAGTATAATGTAGGGAAGCCCCAAGGCTATGGATTAGCTTGAATTACCACAGAGATGAAACCATTTTTGAGAAACCTGAACAACTTAGAGAATTATTTTCTAGTGAGAGGCAGTGAAAGTCAGATGTTAAAAAACATCTTGTAACCCATTATAGAACTGAAAAGGACTGAATCACCTTCACTCAACCTCCCCAGTAGAAAAATGTAAGTAATTCCACAGAGAATAAAATGCAAAAATAGCTGCATCCTAACATACACTTTGGATTATCACAGTATCAAAAATATTACTGAAGAAAACTGGGACATTGTCACAGGAAACCCTTTTCTGATTAACATCTTAGGTGAAGCCCCATCATTTGTTTATAGGAAGGCCAGGAACATTAGAAGTTTTGTTGAATTTAAACCTAGACCATGTGAGAAAAGCACTAAAAGATGTGAAACTAATTGTACATTTTGTATATTTATACAGCAAGGTGATAGTTTTTATTGCCCTTATTTAAAGAAGATCATTAAAACCAGTGCAGGGGGTGACTGTAACACTAAAAAAGTAATTTACAGGGCACAGTGCAATGAATGCGATGCATTCTATGTGGGCAAGACTGTAAATAAACCCAAGCATAGGATTTTATGTCATCTGTCAGAAATCCGCTCTAGATGTAAAAATAATGCGCTAGCCAAACACCTTTCTCTTCATAAAAGACACAAAGGTTTTAAGTTCCAGATCCCATGATCACATAGAAATGGGTGATCTTGAAGGAGACATCCCGAATATTCTGGAGAAACATGAACTCATGTGGCAATTAAAGCTGACCTCTTTTAGGAAGCCTGGACTAAACTACTACTGTTCAATTAAAAGTGCACTGGAACTCAGTAAATTGCCACATTGTTTACATGACTAATTGTATTTTATTTTATTTTATTCTACAAATTGGTTTTAAATACAATTTTAAATCAGTTGAAATTTAAGTGTATATTTTGTTTCCATCATCATACATACATTTTTTCTTATTTTTATTTTTTTCTGGTTCTTTTTTCCACTTTATTCAAAATGATGTGTAATAACAACACTAACTAATTATACAATTATATAGCCTTTTAGGGTTCTTGTACACAGACCTGAAGAAGTCTAGAAGGACAAAAGCAATCTTTGTTAACAATAGGTTATGAAAATAGAAATTGATTTTTACATGCAAAATGTATATGTATATATTTATATATATTTTTTGATTGCCAAATGAACTAAGGTTGATATATTTCCAGCCATGTAGTATATTGTCTTGGATAAAATCACAGACTTAATAATCTACTTAATAATTTGGTTAAATAAGAGGTACCACATCATTATATAATTTTATTTAAAGTACATAAGGGTTATACATTATTATGACAGCTACTAAGTAGGGCAGGACCAGCTCGAATGTCACACTGATGGGGGAAGGGATGTGAATTTAACATGTGTACCAATAACACTTTGTTTTACAGCACAATAAACCACTCCCACATTGGGGACCTACAGACACTAGATCCTACCCAGTTCGGCTTTGTCAAGGGCAGATCCTGCCTTTTGAACCTGGTTGACTTCTTCGAAACAGTCACCAAAGCCATAGATGAAGGGAAGGTAGTCCACACAGCCTATCTGGACCTTGCAAAGGCATTTGACACAATACCCCACTCGGGCATCATAAATAAGCTATCCAGCTTAAATATAAACCCCTATGTCACAAGATGGGTCGCAAACTGGCTCAAAGACAGAACCCACAGAGTGAGAGTTGCTGGGGCCATGTCAGACTCGAAACTGGTCACAAGTGGCATCCCACAGGGTTCTGTCCTGGGACCACTCTTATTCGGTATATACTTTTCCGAGGTACAGGCAAATGTGGGAGGACTATGGCTCACCAAGTTCGCAGATGACTGCAAACTGGGCGCCATAATCAACTCTCCAGCTGACACAAACATCCTTCAAAAAGGTCTCACAGAGACAGATAACTGGTGCCAGAGCCATGGTTTAAAGCTAAATGCCAAAAAATGTATAGTCATACCCTTTGGCAAAAACAATGTGCCCACAAATTACCACATAGGCGGAAACCCATTAAGTACAGAGGAAGTTATTAGGGACCTGGGGACCCAAGCTGATAGCAATCTCTCCTTTGAAAACCACATTGCCAAAGTGGTTAGAAAGACCTTCTACATAGCCCACCTCATCACGAAGGGTTTCACATCTAGATCAAGAGAGGTGATTGTGCCCCTTTATTCATCCCTCATCAGGCCCATCATAGAATACAATGCCCCTTTTGGGATGTACCTTACCTGACACCTGCAGCAATTAGAAAGACCACAAAAGTATCTCACCAAGAGGATCAAGGGTCTTAAACAGATGCCATATGCTGCTCGGTTAAAAAAACTCCATCTCTACTCAGTTGCATACCGCCTACTTTGAGGCGATCTATGCCTGACATACAAAGCTATGTCATATCCAGAATTAATGGACATGCTCCACCTCAGTAAATCTAAATCCCTTAGAGCCACACACTCGAGGGACTTGAACCTCAGCACAGAAATAAATAGAACTTGCTGGAGGGACAGGTTCATAACCCAGAGGCTTCCTTCGCTCTGGAACAGAATTCCAGTTCATGTGAGGCAGAGCACCTCACTGAATCTCTTCAAGAAGAATCTTGATAGGTGGATGGGGGATCGTAGGATTGTCCCAGGGATTACTCCCGTGTCACTATTAGACAGAGGCACAGTAAACTAAACCTTAAAAAGGGCACAGTATACTCAAATCAAGGGGTGGTGTAAGCCATACAGAATCGGGCTAGGCTTATAATTGCCCCAGGGCAGATAGCCTAGTATAAACCTATGAACCTATGAACCTATAAAAAGTATATATATGTATATATATATATATATATATATATATATATATATATATATTTCGAAAGCTTGTGAGGAAATTATTACTCTATTTTTGTTTTACTTGGATTGCTTGTCTGTGTACTTAATAAAGGATTTTTGACTGGAAACAAACTGCCTGCCTTGCTTGGATTACTTTTGAATACTTAGTAATGCTGTACAATTATATATTTTCTATTATTACTTTTTGTTTTGTTTTGTTTTGACTTAAGACACGTTTAAGTTTGCTACTTCTACTATTATTGTCTGATCTGATTAATATACAGTGATTAACTAGAAATATATGGACTGAAAATCTTCCACACAGAGAAGTTTCTTGCACTGTTTTGTTTTTGAACCCACTACACTTTAGTGAGTTGTTTTTAAGACTTCGGGGATACCATGGAGATTTCTTGTTTTTAGGAATTTAAGTTCCAGACAACCTAAAATAGGGTTTTTTTTCTAGTGAAGAAAGAGTCAAAATGGCCATACCTAGACTTGAAGAAAAAAATATGATGAAGTCTGAGGAGAGATGACTTTGGCAGTCCTGTGATTTGAAGTTCAAGAAAAAAATTGTAGAATTTATGCATGCTATATACAAGGACTTAGTGACCCAAGTATACAAGAAGCCATGTCTGATGAGGGTGACCTTACTAAAGTAGAAATTCTTTGTGTTAACATAAGGTATGATACTATCTTAGTGCATCATGCACCAATTTCTGGCTGTTCTATATCCAAGCAATCAAGGACGATTTCAGTAATGGATCTGATATTGCGGTAGATGAACTCGAAGCACTAGGAGTAGACGGAAGTAATTCTACAACTGATTCAAGGACTGCTAACAGCATAATACTTAATAGCTTATAAATAACTACACAGAAATAGTGAGTGACTCCACTAAACTTGAAAACATTCTTAATTTTGTATGGTTAAAAAGAATTTCTTGAGGTCGCAAACTACATGATTGAAAAGGAATTGGGTAAATCTAATCTTTTACTTGTCACCTAGGAATGTATATACAATCCTACTGGGGTAAAATGCATTCAGCCAAAAGAGGAAATTTTATAGTTTGAACTTTGATGCTATTAGATTTTCATAAACAATTGGGAATTGGGGATAGATATGGATGGCAAGAACATTGATTATTGTTAGGTAATTTTTTGATAACTTTATGAATAGTTTAATTGATAAACCTGTGCCATTGAACAAGAGTAGAAGACAAACCAGAAAGTTTCCCTTATGGTGGACAAGGTGGCTGAAAAATTAAAGAATAAAATGAACCATCTGTGGAGAGCTATGTGTATGTGTCTCAGAGTTATAAAAAAACAAGGTACTTTACAGAAGGATTAAAACTGATTAAAAAAGAAATAGTTACTGATTTAAAAAAGTAAGATTAAAGTGTCAGTTTTCAAATTACAACAACAGAGCTCTGTTCAGATATTTAAGGCATTATGATATAGATGGGTTTGTAAATATGGGTATTAACATGAAAGATCATATTGTCACTGATCCAGATAGACTGATAAATATTTTTACCCAGAGTTATAATTATGCTTAAGGAGGATGCTTAGTAACAGAGAAAATGACTGCCCTGTAATGAACAAGGATGTGCTGTATGATGCATTAAACAGAATTAAATCAACATCTGAAGATCTTCCGGATTACTTGACTATTTTAAAAAAAATAATTTACAGTAATTTGATACCTGATCTTACTCATCTATTCCTGTTTTCTTTGAGATTATGTCATTTTCCTAAGCTCTGGAAAAAAGGCTGTTGTGATAGCTGTTATGTAATAACCCTAACTCAGTTGAAGGCTAGAAGTCAATTAGTCTAGCTTGCATTTTAGGTAAGTAATTTGAAGGACTTCTATGTCAATTAATGTCAACCACTCGCAAAACTAGGATAGTTATTCCTTGAAGACCACTGTTGCCTAACAAACATGCATAGTTGTCATTCTAACATGATTGGAGGATTGGACTTATGATTGGCTGCAAATGTTGTGCATTTGGATCTTGCAAAAACATTTGATTCTGTTATGCATGAAGAAATGTTAAAGATGTGGGGTCAGTAAAGATGAATTATGCTGTGATAAACTGAATAGCAAATTGGTTGTGGTTGAGGAGTTTTATTCATTTTAGGAATAGTATATCTGAGGAGTTGTGGTGAGTGTACCCAAGGGTGAGAGACTAGTGATTGGAGCGGACTTTAATGGGCATGTTGGTGAAGTGAACAGAGGGGATGAGGAAGTGATGGGTAGGTATGGTGTTAAGGAGAGGAATGCAGAAGGTCAGATGATTGTGGATTTTGTGAAAAGGATGGATATGGCTGTGGTGAATATGTATTTTAAGAAGAGGGAGGAGCATTGGGTGACATACAAGAGTGGAGGAAGATGCACACAGGTGGATTATATCCTATGTAGGAGGGCCAGTCTGAAGGAGATTGGAGACTGTAAAGTGGTGGCAGGGGAAAGTGTAGTTAAGCAGCATAGAATGGTGGTCTGTAGGATGACGTTGGTGATCAAGAAGAGGAGGAGGAATGTGAAAGCAGTGCCAAGGATTAAATGGTGGAAGTTAAAAAAGGGTGATTGTGAAGTGGAGTTTAGGGAAGAGTTAAGACAGGCACTGGGAGGCAGTGGAGAGTTACCGAATAGCTGGGTAACTACAGCAGAACTAGTAAGGGAGACTGCTAGAAGGCACTTGGTGTGACATCTGGACAGAGGAAGGAGGACAAGGAGACCTGGTGGTGGAATAAGGAGGTACAGGAGAGTATACAGAGGTAGAGGCTGGCGAAGAAGAAGTGGGATTGTCAAAGAGATGAAGAAAGTAGACATGAGTATAAGGAGATGAGGCGCATGGCAAAGAGAGAGGTGGTGAATGCTAAGGATAAGGCGTGTGGAGAGTTGTATCAGTGATTGGACACTAAAGAGGGAGAAAAGGACCTATACCAATTGGCTAGACAGAGGGACAGAGCTGGGAAAGATGTGCAGCAAGTAAGGGTGATAAAGGATAGTGAGGGAAAGATACTCACAAGAGAGGAGAGTGTGTTGAGTAGATGGAAAGAGTATTTTGAGAGGCTGATGAATGAAGAGAATGAGAGAGAGAGAAGATTGGATGATGTGGGGATAGTGAATCAGGAAGTGAAACAGATTAGCAAGGAGGAAGTAAGGACAGCTATGAAGAGGATGAAAATGGAAAGGCTGTTGGCCCAGATGACATACCAATGGAAGCATGGAAGTGCTTAGGAGAAATGGCAGTGGAATTTCTAACTAGATTGTTTAATGAAATTTTGGAAAGTTAGAGGATGCCTGAGGAGTGGAGAAAAAGTGTTTTGGTACCTATCTTTAAGAATAAGGGTAATGTGCAGAGCTGCAGTAACTACAGAGGGATAAAACTGATCAGTCACAGCTTGAAGTTATGGGAAAGAGTAGTAGAAGCTAGGTTAAGAAGGGAGGTGATGATTAGTGATCAGCAGTATGGTTTCATGCCAGGAAAGAGCACTACAGATGCAATGTTTGCTCTGAGAGTGTTATTGGAGAAATACAGAGAAGGTCAGAAGGAGTTGCATTGTATCTTTGTAGACTTGGAGAAAGCATATGACAGGGTGCCTAGAGATTTGTGGTATTGTATGAGGAAGTCGGGAGTGGCAGAGAAGTATGTAAGAGTGGTACAGGATATGTACGAGGCTAGTGTGACAGTGGTGAGGACTGCAGTGGGAGTAACAGATCCATTTAAGGTGGAGGTGGGGTTACATCAAGGATCAGCTCTGAGTCCTTTCGTATTTGCAGTGGTGATGGACAGGTTGACAGATGAGATCAGACAGGAGGCCCCATGGACTATGTTTGCAGATGACATTGTGATCTGTAGTGAGAGTAGGAATCAGGTTGAGGAGACTCTGGAGAGGTGGAGATATGCTCTAGAGAGCAGAGGAATGAAGGTCAGCAGGGCTAAGACAGAATATACGTGTGTAAATGAGAGGGAGGGTAGAGGAATGGTGAGGATGCAGGGAGTAGAGCTGGTAAAGGTGGATGAGTTTAAGTACTTGGGATCAACAGTTCAGAGTAATGGTGAATGTGGATGAGAGGTGAAGAAGAGAGTACAGGCAGGGTGGAATGGGTGGAGAAGAGTGTCAGGAGTGATTTGTGACAGATGGGTACCAGTAAGAGAGAAAGGGAAGGTCTACAAGAGGGTAATGAGACCAGCTATGTTATATGGGTTGAAGACAGTGGCATTGACAAAAAGGCAGGAGTCAAAGCTGGATGTGGCAG
Organism: Protopterus annectens; assembly: GCF_019279795.1. NCBI lineage: Eukaryota > Metazoa > Chordata > Ceratodontiformes > Protopteridae > Protopterus > Protopterus annectens. The sequence goes on from NC_056741.1 coordinate 1,459,759,777, forward strand.
AGTTAAAGATGATGCCCTACATTGGGTGAAAGCGCTAAGTCTGTGTGTGTCGACTTCTTTCATTGAATTGCCTGTTTTCTCCATTAAAGTTTAAAGATGTTAAGATTTGCACTCGGTGTGACTATGGTGGATAGGATTAGGAATCAGTATATTAGAGGGTCAGCTCATGTTGGACAGTTTGGAGACAAAGCACGAGAGACGAGATTGCATTGGTTTGGACATGTGCTGAGTAGGGATGATGGGTATATTGGGAAAAAGATGCTAAGGATGGAACTGCCGGGTAAGAGGAAAAGAGGAAGGCCTAAGATAAGGTTTATGGACGTGGTGAGAGTGGACATGCAGGTGGTTGGTGTGACAGAGCAAGATGCAGAAGATAGGAAGAAATGGAAAGAGATGATACACTGTGGTGACCCCTAACAGGAAAAGCTGAAAGATGATGATGATATCCGAGGAAGTCTTGGTTAACATTAGGGTTGCCCAAAGACCCATGTTGGTTCCCTTCTTGTTTGCATTATTTATTTTTAAATTACCTAATAAAAGTTTAATATGAGTGAGTAAATTTGCCAATAATACTAAGGTTAGGGACATTGTGGCAAATATTAGTGATCAGAAAAAATTATGAGTGTCTTTGGACAGTGTGTTTAAATGGTCCATCTCAAATGGAATGAGGTGTAATGCTAAAAAATACAATTAAACATTTTTTAAGAGAAATGCAAGATACCCTTATGTGTTGGACAATTACACACTCCCAGATAATAATGTCACCAGGGACTTGGGTGTACTGGTTAATCATCAATTAAGCTTTTTAATCAAAAACATGAAGACACGCAGAAGTCTAAACAAACAAATTAGAGACTTGGTCTAATCTGCCAAAACAAACTATGAGGCAAGGATAGCATCCCATGTGAAAGCTAAGTGTAAGGCTTTTTTTTTAATTATATTTGTAACCTCAGGGGAAATGCTTAGCAATGTGCTGGGTTAATCATGCACAGCAACACTTACTCCCATCCTGAAACTATAGCAAACCTGCTGGCCAACAAGTTCAGCAAACTCCCTTCCCATTTATCCAACTATTTATTTTACTATATGCCGTATTGATCTCAGTCATGGTAGCTAAGTCAAAAAAGTTTTTGTCATTCAGATATTGATACATTTTACTAGAATAATCAATGTTGTTCATAATACAACCACCACCACCCCCTTTATCAGGTTTAATAAGTCTCACATTGTGATTTTGTGAAGGCTTTTTAATGAATTGTTTTCCTGTTTAGTAAGGTCATAATACCTACATCTCTTCTGTTGTTTTTCAAGGACTCTTACATTTTGTTCATACGCTTTAACAAAACAAGCTAACAGAGGGGCCAGGGAAGGATGAAAACTACTTGAAAGATATTTTGAAACAAACAAATGACAACAAATGGATATAAAGAAACAAAAAAGGAACTTGCAAGTGTTACAACTGTAAAATGCATAGATACACCAATAAAAAGTCAAGCAAGACTTGTCCAAATGTGATTAAAACATATGCCCCTGCAGGTTATTTCAATTGCCAGTCAGATTATGTGGTATACATAGCAGTATGCATAATGTGAGCATTTTTATATAAAGTTATAAAGAAGACCAAGTAGCTCAAAAAGCAGCAACAATGAGCATTCTTGTACTGAAAAAGAAAAAAAGACACTTCTAATGCATTGTATAAGTACTTCATTGTGTGCACAAGATTTAGAAAACTTTTAGATGTGGTGCTTGATTATGTAAGTGTAAATACAAGGAAGAAGAAATAGAGATGACATGTTAGATTAGTTGGAATACAAATGGACAACACAGCTTGATTATTGTAGAAAAGCATGATTAAAATCAGTCATTAAATTGCAAGTGTTATTTGAACAAAGCAGCGAGTTTTTAGATGTGAACATCAAGTGACTTTCATCATGTAACATGGATGTATTTAAACTCCACTGAATGTTACAACAGCTGAGTTTGACGAAGTTTTAGTCTGGTGTGACATGAAAGACAAAGAACGTGCTAACTTCTTTTTATTGTTTATAATAAACTAGAGTGTGAATTGAATGCCTGAGAGGAGTAATTTGAAAAGAATGGAACCTAATAGGAGACTATCTATTTATATATCTATCTATATCTTTATCTATATCTATCTATGTATCTATCTATCTATCTATCTATCTATCTATCTATCTATATATACATATGCATACTACATATAAATATGTAGCATAAAATGAAGGATCTCATCATATAGAAGAATACAAAATGAGCAATATGTATGTAAATAGTGCTTATGACCAAAATTTTATAAATTATAGTTTAAATTGTGTTTAATCAAGAAACTAACTAAAGTATTGTTTGATGTAAATCTATTCAATGTTTTATTATGTTGCACGTTATTTTAAGAAGAGAAAGGAATCTACCTGCATTAGTCTGGAGAGGTTGTTTTGCATGAACAGTTGGAGAGAAAGTTGCATGACTACATTATGTGCTAATAATGGTGGTAGTGCTGCATCTGAGGAGGCCACTACCTCCAAACGGCATGGCTGATAAGGGTGGCAGTGTTGTATCTGGGGAGATCATTACCTCTGAATGGCATGGCTAGTAATGGTTGCACTGCTCCATTTGAGGAGGCTATTACCTCCGAATGGCATGGTAATAATGGTTGCAGTGTTGCATCTCGGGAGGCCATTACTTCTGAATGGTATGCTACTGCTGATGGTGTTCTGCCTATGAAATGTCATTAATTTTTTACTTGGATGGCTAAACTATTTTCTACTTGGATGGTTAAACTGGATTTTGTTACCATCTTACTGGAGAATTAAGTAACTGCAAAGTCTCAGTTCAAAGAGGCGAGCTGCAGGCACTGCTAGACTAAAGAAACAAGTTAGTGGGAAGAAAATTATTATTAAAAAAGCTATGGAAAAAGGTGTTTATTTTTAGTGATGGAACATACTATCCCACTGCTTTGATGGAAATGCAGGTGGTTTCTGAGAGAGTAGATAATCCAGTTGCTCTTGTTCCCTATTTTGCACATGATGTGACAGTATGGAAAGAACCCCCTTAACAGTTGTTGAGGCAATGGAGGGACAGTATTTCTTTGGCTGTTGGCATGGAGGTGGGGAAGCCAGTGGATGTCTGGGTCTATAGATGTGCCTCTGTTTAGCTTGTAAAAAGTGGGACAATCATCAGGCACAAGCACTGAAGTGTAGGAACAGGGATATGGGGATTTGGCTAGAGATGTGAGGATGTAGACTGTGCAGAAGTTTGATAGATGTGTGGCACACCCTTGGATGCAGGGAGTAGAAGTGGTGAAGGTGAATGAGTTTAAATACTTGTGATCAACAGTTCTGAGTAATCATGAGTGTGGATGCGAGATGAAGAAGAGAGTACAGGCAGGATGGAGTGGGTGGAGAAGAGTGTCAGGAGTGATTTGTGACAGATGAGTACCAGTAAGAGTGAAAGCGAAGGTCTACAAGAGGGTAGTGGGACCAGCTATGTTATATGGGTTGGAGACAGTGGCACTGACAAAAAGGCAGGAGTTAGAGCTGGACATGGCAGAGTTAAATATGTTAAGGTTTGCAATGGGTGTGATGAGGGTGGACAGGATTAGGAATATGTATATTAGAAGGTCAGCCCATGTTGGAAGGTTTGGAGACAAAGCCAGAGAGGCAAGATTACGTTGATTTGGACATGTGCTGAGGAGGTATGCAGAGTATATTGGGAAAATGATGCTAAGGATGAATCTGCCAGGTAACAGGAAAACAGGAAAGCCTAAGATGAGGTTCTTGGATGTGGCAAGAGAGGACATGCAGGTGGTTGGTGTGACAGAGCAAGATGCAGAGTACAGGAAGAAATGGAAACAGATGATCCGCTGTGGGGACCCCTAATGGGAGCAGCTGAAAGAAGAAGATGTAGAATGTCCTTAATTTTGTCTTATATGTTGCCTTACCTCTCATAATTTTTTTTTTCACTTTTTGGCAATCATTCAAGATTGTATTGTCAGTAATGCCAGATATTACTGTTTCATAGTTCTTATTCTTTAGACAACGCATGTTAATGGAAAATAAATATTTAAAAGTATTCCTGATTTTTTTACTTTGCCACCCCTTGCCAATTTGTTTGGCTTGGTCCAGATTTCTTGAGCAAAGTTGAAAGGTATGTCATCAACCCAAATCAATTTGACTTTGTGAAGACCAGTTCCTGTGCTATGAATAATATGGACTTCTTCCGAAGGGTGAAGGTGACACTGGATAATGGCATATCAATGCAAACTGCTTACCTGGACCCAAGTAAAGCCTTTAACCCAGTTGGACACTCATATTATTAAAAAGTTTAACTTCCTAACTTTTAAGCCCTTCTCAGCTCACTGGATAGCAAAGCAGCTCACTGTCTATCTTAGTCATTATTTGATCAACTGTGGTAAGGGGAAAGACGTATCACCTTGTCTATTTCTAGCATGCTTCGCCTTTCTTATCTGTTGTTGTTCTTCTTTCAGCTTTTCCCAGTTAGGGGTCATCACAGCAGAATTCTGGTCCGCTAATGATTGGTAGTAGTTTTTTTACGGGTGTCGAGGTGCCAGCTTGATGCCCAACCTTCAGCAAAGGCACGCCCATTCTATGCATGTCTTTTGAATGCCACTTGACAGCGGGGAGGGCATGCAGACTCCACACAGAAGGCACTCCAGCCGAGAATTGAATGGGAGAACCTCTTGCTGTGAGGCAACAATACTACCGCTGCATCACCATGGCTATACCTAACAAATATGTTTCCTTAATAAAATGTGATAGGTGTAATTTCAAGTCCTGCAACTGCAAAATTAGAGAAAATAGTAAAACGTGGTCTACAATTGTGGTAATGTTTTTGCAGGGAAGCTTTGTCAACACCCCTAGCACTTATATATACTAACTTCAACATCACTGTACCTCAGAATAAAGGGGAATACTTCAAAGAAACAGAACCATGGATTTTGTATGCATTCCCCTAAAGTATACATTTCATCTCAATGTTCTGTAGATCACAGATATGGTTCCTTCACAATCAACATGGGCCAGTCTAACACTGCTTCATATTCAGATATCCACCCTGGCACATGTTCAGCCCTTTCTAGTTTTTCTAGATTAGACCTGCTTGCTTCCATCCCCCAGTTTAAGATTAGCCTGCACCCTGACTACCTATGATACTTGTCCCAATGCGCTGCCCCTCAAATTACAACTCCTGCCTCTTTTCTGATTGTCATTTCATTTTCTCTGCATTATCTCCCTGACATCACTCTGCTGATCTCCTTAACTTGTTTACCATTGACCCTGTGAACCTTTTGCCTCTCCTTCACTTGTCTCCTTCAGCAGTTCTGTCCTAGTGATATCTATCTTAATAATACATCTCCTTGATATCCATGCCACCTTCTACACTTGTTACTATCTTCTTCGTTCTGCCTCTCCTGCTTCCTTCTCCATCTTCCCTACACCTTTGGCCATTCCTTGTATGATAACCTACTACAATCTAGCCTTCGTGTAGCATCGTTTTCCCAATTTATGTTGTCTTTGGTCCTCTTGAAGTCTCCTAACATTCATTTCTTCTCTGTTAACCTCCAGCTTCATTAATAAGTCCCTGCTAGCTCTGTGTCTTACTGCCTCCCCTGGTATTT